>NC_057725.1:36358604-36367726 GCF_004010195.1 Chiloscyllium plagiosum
GGGCGGTTTGGTTGATTGGTGCGGGTGTCCCGGAGATGTTCCCTAAAGCGCTCTGCTAGGAGGCGCCCAGTCTCCCCAATGTAGAGGAGACCGCATCGGGAGCAACGGATACAATAAATAATATTAGTGGATGTGCAGGTAAAACTTTGATGGATGTGGGAGGCTCCTTTAGGGCCTTGGATGGAGGTGAGGGAGGAGGTGTGGGCGCAGGTTTTACAGTTCCCTGCGCCCACACACAATTTGGATAATGCATAAAATATACATTTGTGTAGTTTATGCCTCAATCTGAAATATGATTTATGAAAAATGCAGAAGTGCTGTGTGCAGTGCCAATTTCCTTCTTACTCTGAGGATATTTTTGCCACTTCTGAAAAAAGTAGGACACGCTCTCAGTCAGTCCAGTTGAGGTTGAGATCTTGGTTGAGGGAACAGAATCTCTTTGTCTTATTTGATGCACCAGAACAGTTGTGACAGTGCTAACCTGTGAAATTCTAAACTTTTTATGGCTTTGAAAGCATGAGGTGTGACAAGGAAAACATCATTTCGAAAAAAATACGCAGTGTTTTTATGATCTGGAATGCAGAGTTGAAACAGCAATGGAAGCAGATTGATTTTTTTTTGTCAAAAGGGAATTTGATACATATTTGAAGGGAGAAGAATTCACTGCTCAGTGGAGAAAGAACAGAAGAGTGGGACTAAATGTCAAGCTTTTTCAGAGAGCTGGCACAATCACAATGAACCACACGGTCTCTTGTTCTGTGTCATTGTCGTTCAGAATAATGTAATCTTATTTTCTTCTTTACACCCCGCCCCGCTACAGAAAAGGGAGATGTGAAGACCAAGACCGATGCTTTAAAGAAGGTGATTATCATGATTCTAAATGGAGAGAAGCTCCCAGGGCTCCTGATGACTATCATTCGATTTGTGTTACCACTGCAAGATCACACAATTAAAAAGCTGCTGCTTGTCTTTTGGGAGATTGTCCCTAAAACCACCCCAGATGGGAAGTTGCTGCAAGAGATGATTCTTGTCTGTGATGCCTACAGAAAGGTAAATGAAATTGTGATTTGAATATTTAGCAATTGAGAGATGTTGTCAGTACATGATGAATTTAAACTGTAAACTCTTGAATGCACAATTATGTATCTACTGTATGATCCCAGTCTTCTCAAAAATATTGTTTCACTGCAACCTCTGGTGAATGTTTTCTCAAGCAAATAACAAATAATAGTTAAAAATCACACAATACCAGGTTATAGTCCAACAGGTTTAATTGGAAGCGCACTAACTTTCGGAGCAGCACTCCGAAAGTAGTGTGCTTCCAATTAAACCGGTTGGACTATAACCTGGTGTTGTGTGATTTTTAACTTTGTATACCCCAGTCCAAAACCAGCATCTCCAAATCATAACAAATAATAGAATTTCATATCCTTTGCCTGATTTTTGTACAAGACATCTTCAAAAAGGAACAGTCGTGGTTCATCTTTCAAAAGCAAGTTTGAGGATGGAAAAGTTGAGTGGGACAAAATGTAGTTTATTCTTAACTTTAGCAAATATTTCAAAATTAATTTCAATATCCAATAATATAATTTGAATGAAGTGATTGAATTTGAATAAGATAAGATTAAATGTAAAATAACTATTGAATGGTCAGTGGATTACAAATGGTGATTCACCAAAGTGGCTTTGTAATTTCAGACTAAAACCAATATACATTAGGGAATGTTTTTAAAATGTTGCCCTTTCATCTCAAGAAATAAATTACTTTTCACCAGATGGAGAGATTGCGGTCTGCTTTCTAGGTCTGCTTTGTATTCCTAAACCAATGATGTTTTTCTTATAAAAATGTTTTATTTCTTTGGTAAGGAAAATGTTATGTGTTTCGTGTTAAACTGTGCAATTGTAGAAAACCTGAGACTGCTAACATAAATGAGAAAAAGTGCTAGACTAAGAGGTTTTGTTTTCTGTGCATTCTGGGAGGCAGTTTTGGTAATGTGAAAACTAAGTTTTTTTTTAAAGCAAACTTCTTATTAATTTGCATGTAGTTAAACTTAAAACCTCCAATGAACCAGTGCAATCATCCAAGTTTTGAGAACATTGAAATTTTTTTTTTTAAATTCTGTGATGTGTTCAAGTTTGGTAACAGAGTGGTAACCAGGTGAAATTTTAGTAATACAGCTGAAAATAGATTTACCACCAAGCATTTTCAATCAATGTTTTGTGATTCTGAATGAGTCATTTACAAGTATTTCATTTCTTTGTATATTGCAACAAATTTAAAAGTTGACTATTGCTGAAACAAAAGCATGACACAACTTTAAGGAGCTCTTGCAAGGTCTGCAAGCAGGTGTAATTAGCATCAACTGATTAATTTTGTCTGAAGTTTTATGGGCAGGCCAAATTTCAGCACACGTTTAATGTAAGTTAATGCTTCAGACTGCAGGAACTTGATTTATGCTAGACTTAATTCGCAATTAGGATTCCTCAATCCTTTTATGCCTGTTTCGTGAGTTTTCAGTGAATGGTTGCAAATACAACCAGGATATGTTTCAAAAAATGGTGAATATGTATGCTGTCTGAAGCATAAAAGAACTAACAGCATCTTGTTTGAATTCTCTCAGGATCTGCAACATCCAAATGAGTTTATTCGAGGATCCACTCTTCGTTTCTTGTGCAAGCTAAAGGAGCCAGAACTTTTAGAACCACTGATGCCAGCAATACGTGCCTGTCTGGAGCATCGGCACAGTTATGTACGCAGAAATGCTGTACTAGCTATCTACACCATCTACAGGTAGAGTATTAGACTAATATTGCAGAGGAGGAAATAATTTGACCAAACTGGCCTGTGCCCAACTCTTTTTTTTGTAGCTTTCCAAAAAGTTCTATTGACATTGTCCCCCACCCCGCCACTTTTTATTTTCATATCTCCTATCCTGTTCAGCAGTTTTCAAAATGTACTTTGACTATTGAATCTTAATTCCGTAGAAATAGCTTTCTTTCTTTTTAGAAAGGTTTCCATATGTTACCTCTGGCTCTCTGTCAATCACCTTAAATTTCTGTCCTCTGATTAATAATTCTTTTCCCATGAAAACAGCTGCTTATTATCCAACTATCAAATATTCTGTAATCCTCCTGTGCTCTGAGGAGACTTTCCCAGTATTTCTTATCTTTTTATGTATCTGAAATCCCTTGTATGTGATTTCATTTGAATTAATTGTGTATGTATGACTGACATCTTTGCGAAAGAGTGGTATCCCACAATTTAACCAGACACTGAAGTGGTGTTGTATGTAAGTTTAGCATAGCTTCATTGCTTTTATAATTAAGGCCTTGACATTAAATCCACAGATTCCATTTGCATTTCTAACCACAATAACAGTGAATGCTGGAGAAATTCAAATCTGACAACCTCTGAAGAGAGTTATTGTTTTAAGTCTGGTATGAGTGTTCAGAACTGAAGAGATTTTTTTTTCAACAAACCTGGTTAACTTGTCCTGCTGCCTTAAACGATTAGTGTCTGCACAATTGAATGTGCTTGCCTCTACACCTTTAAATTCAATGATTGATTTATTTAATTTTGTCTCTCATCATGCTTCCTGGAATAATTTATCACTTCACACTTTATTCTGTTTCATTTGCCATGTTTCTGTCAATTGTACTGTTTTAAAAAATTCTCAAGGTCAAGGACCAGGCTCGCAGGAAAGTAGTCTGACACAGAACAAACAGCCAAGAGGCGAGTCTGCTAGAATATAAGTGTTTTATCCCCCGCAGTGCCCCCACAACCAGTCTCGTACTTACAACGGGTCTGGCTTATACTCACTCTACATGTTACCGGAACTGGGAGCCGTCAGTTCTCGTAGAGCGGTTGCCAACAACCCACGCCCGGCGGTTAAACGTAACCCCGGTTGGCCCAATACATGTGTTGCATTATGATTCACACATGTATTGGGACATAATTTTACACCACATGTACCAATCTATGACCTTTTGAAATAGTTTACTTTATTTCCATGTTTTGTTCCATTTGCATAATTTTAAATTAAACCCTATTGTATTAAAGGTCAAGGGATTAATATATTTATGAATGTTTCTGATGCTGACTCTGAGGGCATGAGTTGTAGAATTTTTACAGCAAGAAGAAAAGCCATTGTATCTGCACCAGTCTTCAAGCATCTAATTTCATTCTAATCTAATTTTTTAACACTTGGACCATATCCTTGCATGCTGTCACATTTCAAGTGCTCATCTAAATACATACTGTATGTCTTAAGGATTCCTGCCTCTTCCACCATTTTTGGCAGTGAGTTTCAGACACCCAACACCTTAAATTCCTCATCCTCTCTCAATCTGCTCCTGATCTTAAATCTGTACTGCCAGGTATTTGATCCCTCTATTAAGGAGAAATATTTCTCCCTATCTACTCTGTCTCTGCCCCTCGTAACTTTGTACAAAGTTATCAGGTCTCCTCAGCCTTCTGTGCTCCAAGCAAATCAACCCAAGTCTATCCAGTGTTTCTTTGTAGCTGAATGACTCCATTCCAGACAACATCCTGGTGAATCTCCTCTGCACTCCCACAAGTGGTGTCACATCTTTCCTCTGATGTGGCAGTCAGAACTGCACACAGTACTCCCACTGTGGCCTAAACAAAGTTCTGTACTGCTCCAGTAAAACCTCCCTGCTCCACTGTTCGATGCCTTGACGAATAAAGGCAAGTTCCCATATGCCTTTTTTAAACTTTTATTTCACTGTCCTATTGCTGTCAAGGTTCTATGGACATGGATTTCAGAGTCATGGAGACATACAGCATGGAAACAGACCCTTCTTCGGTCCAACCCGTCCATGCCGACTAGATATCCCAACCCAATCTAGTCCCACCTGCCAGCACCTGGCCCATATCCCTCTCAACCCTTCCTATTCACATACCCATCCAAATGCTTCTTAAATGTTGCAATTGGACCAGCCTTCACCACGTCCTCTGGCAGCTCATTCCATACACGTATCACCCTCTGCGTGAAAAAGTTGCCCCTTAAGTCTCTTTTATATCTCTCCCCTCTCACCCTAAACCTATCCCCTCTCGTTCTGGACTCCCCGACCCCAGGGAAAAGACTTGGCCTATTTACTCTATCCATGCCCCTCATAATTTTGTAAACCTCTATAAGGTCACCCCTCAGCCTCCGACGCTCCAGGGAAAACATCCCCAGCCTGTTCAGCCTCTCCTTGTAGCTCAAATCCTCCAACCCTGGCTACATCCTTGTAAATCTTTTCTGAACTTTTTTCAAGTTTCACAACTGCTTTCCGATAGGAAGGAGACCAGAATTGCATGCAATATTCCAAAAGTGGCCTAACCAATGTCCTGTACAGCCGCAACATGACCTCCCAACTCCTGTACTCAATATTCTGACCAATAAAGGAAAGCATACCAAATGCCGCCTTCACTATCCTATCTATCTGCGACTCCATTTTCAAGCAGCTATGAACATGCACTCCAAGGTCTCTTTGTTCAGCAACACTCCCTAGGACCTTACCATTAAGTGTATAAGTCCTGCTAAGATTTGCTTTCCCAAAATGCAGCACCTCACATTTATCTGAATTAAACTCCATCTGCCACTTCTCAGCCCATTGGCCCATCTGGTCAAGATCCTGTTGTAATCTGAGGTCACCCTCTTCGCTGTCCACTACACCTCCAGTTTTGGTGTCATCTGCAAACGTACTTGCTGTACTACTTATGCTCGCATCCAAATCATGGTCACTTTCAAGGTCTCTATTTTCTGGGGTCTTTTGCTTTGTTAGACCTTATTACTTATTACTTCCTTTTAGAAACCATTCAAATAATTCTTCACTTGATGTCCCTTAGCCACATTTGCATCCACATTGGCAGCCTTTCTTTTCGTCCCACGAACTACAGATTTTCTACCAAGGCTTTTTTTGTGTTACTTCATCTGTATTATTCTTCAAAAAGCATTTCAAAAGCTACCTTTATAAAAACTTACCTCATCAAAGAATCAATTTAGCAAAACATAATTTATCATCATTTGCTGTCTTTTGTATTTCTACTTCTTGAATGTTGGTTAGGTTTATCCTATTTAACCTTTGCAAATCTCCAGGCCTCAAGAGTGTCCCTGAGCAGTTTAGGATGCATCCCATTTGACCAGCTGACCTATTTGAGAATCGGTGAACCATCAAGTGCCTCCCATTATTATTCTATCCATCATACAACTACATCCTCACTTTAATGCACTATTCTATCATGAAGTGAGTTAGAAGGTGTTCATTTAGTACCACAGCTATGCATGTGCTTCTCCAAAAGTATTGACCTTTTGGTCCCTAATAGGAACCACCCTTACTCTGACGAAACATGAAATTGAACTATATGCCTATCCAGTTAATCCATCATTTAAATTAAATATGAGCATTTGTTGAAGTTTAGTTCATTGAGAACCAGAAACCAAAATTTTAACGAGTATTTCTATCAAGGCATTGCTTATAATGCGTTTCAATTATTTTGCTCTTTTACTGAAAATGTTTGACTTTTAAATGTTTGATCTGTTTCTAAAAGACAGTTGTATAAAATTCTAAGCATGAACAGCTGTGATAGTTTTTCTTTTTAAATTTTAAAAAGCAGACTTTTGTTTGTGTTTTGAGGTAACTGATTTTGCAAGTCATTTACTGTGTTTACTTGTAGGAACTTTGAGAACCTTATTCCTGATGCTCCTGAGTTGATCCATGATTTCTTGGTGAATGAAAAAGATGCGAGTTGTAAGCGGAATGCTTTCATGATGCTGATTCATGCAGATCAGGTAAAGCGCTTGTATTCTTTACAAGAAATGCAGCTACAGTTATAGTCCAGTTGCTGCAGTATCTTTTTCAAGCTATGTTGATTGGAAATAATTGCAAACAAAATAAATAACAAAGCATAAAAGGCTTGCACCTATTCCTCGTTGGTTTCTCCATAGCATTTCTTCAGCTGATCAAAGTCTACTTGCCAACCTGTCCTATTCGTCAGTTGTGTAAATTGTGATTGTTCAATATTTGACATTCTTGCATTTGTTCTGATGAGTGCAAGACAAAAAGCATTGATGAAATGTCTTGCTTTGAGTTTCACAAATCTCAAAATTATATTTATTGGGAAAAAATCAGAAATAGAAGCTTATGAAGATGTCGCATGCACAGTCAAAACATGACTAACTCTGAAAGATTTTATTCAGTTATTAGGAAGTTAATACATAAATGGGGTTGAAATATAGAATTGAGATATATGAATGGTGGTGGATCAGGCTTGAAGGGATAGATTGTGTACTCCTGTTCTAATGTACTTAAAATTTCCAAGGATTGTTGGAATTAATTACCAATTCAGGATTATGAATCTTGGAAAGTTTCTTTTGCTATGAAAAGTACAGGAGTTATCAATTTAAAAACACTCAAATAAAATTGTACAATGTTTATGAAGGAATCTCTATCTTTTTAATCTATCAAAGTTCAGTTTTCAAAAATGAACTGTCAGTGGTTAGTATATTTGCAGGACTTACAAATTGATCCCAGATTGAAAATTACAATTTTGCAATGAGCAAGTATTTTTAACATTGTTTCTTAATGTTTCTCTAGGACCGAGCACTGGATTATCTGAGTACTTGTATTGATCAGGTTCATACTTTTGGAGACATTCTCCAGCTGGTTATCGTTGAGCTGATTTATAAGGTGAGGTGACAAAATGCAGCTTCATTCATTGTGTGTGTGCATATGTGTAATATAAGGGGATTCTGAAATGAGCAATGGACTTGGGTATAATAAAGATTTTTGATCAACTTCTCTAGGAAGTTTGTAAGCATTGTAGCCTGCTTGGTGTCATCAATATTTAATCTTTTATTCGAGCCAATCTCAATCTCTAGATTGATATTATCCTTAATGAGCAATATTTGTCTCTGTGCCCTAAAATATTGCCAAAACACTTTTAAAAAAAATTGTCACTTAGTAAAAAACACTTTTCCCAATTGAAAATATAATAAATGAGATGAAATTAACATTTAGTTCCACATTCTTTGAATTAAGTGTATATGTATATATGTTTTGTCTTAGGTTTGCCATGCTAATCCAACAGAAAGAGCACGATTTATCCGTTGTATTTACAACTTACTCCAGTCCTCAAGCCCTGCAGTAAAATATGAAGCAGCAGGAACTTTAGTAACACTGTCAAGTGCTCCAACAGCTATCAAGGTACTGATTTTATGGAGTGTTTACACGAAACTTATGGTAGAAAATGAAGGCCCATTTCCAAGGCTGAAATTTGGCACTTGTGAAAAGTAAAATGCAATCATTTTGTTTTCGTGGAATTTCATTTTATTCTCACGTAGCAATTGTGTGATATTTTCAATTTGAGAGTTGTACATGAAAACAAATGCTTGTGCGAGAGAATAACAAAAACCATTCTGGAAATGTTTTTATTTCTGTCTAAATATGTCAGAGTTTCACCGTAGGTTTAGCCATGGCCAGCATCTTTGCCATTGGGACAGTGACTCAGGATGAGCATTGCTGCCTCAGTGTCGGCGACCTGGGTTCGACTCCACCTTTGGGCAACTATCTCTGTGGAGTTTATATATTCTCCCCATATCTGTCTGGGTTTCGCCCAGGTGCTCTGGTTTCCTCCCAGTCTAAAGATGTACAGGTTGGGTGGATTGGCTATATTAAATTGCCATAGCGTTCAGGAATGTAGAGGTGAGGCAGATTAGCTAGGGTAACAGGAGGATGGATCTGGGTGGGATGCTCTTTCGAGAGATCGTGTTGACTCAATGGGTGGAATGGCCTGCTTACACATTGTAGGGCTGCTGTGATTTTTGATCTTTTTTTTAAAAGCACTCATTCATGGTTTATGAACGTTGTTGAGCAAGCTGTTGTTTTGTATGCATCCCGAATTGCCCTTGAGATGGTAGTGATATATGGAGGAACCTCGACTATCCGAACGAGATGGGCGGGCACTATTTTGTTTGGATAATTGATCATTCAGTTAATTGATTCAATACCTCTCCTCTGGGGCTCAGAGGTTTTCTGTTAAGTCTCCTCCCTGTTCAGGAGAGGAGACTGTACACACTGCACCTGAGCTCTGCCCTGCCCCACTCATCCAACACTGC
>NC_057725.1:36367752-36391081 GCF_004010195.1 Chiloscyllium plagiosum
TGGACTGCCATCAACAGGAGGACTGCTGCTACCTTTGTGGGAATAAGTGTCCAAACAGCTTGCACACACAGACGGACACAACGTTTTGACAAGTTCTACCTCTGCTCTGTACAGGACAATGTTAGAGAGAATATTTGGGGAAGAGAGGTTTAGGATTCACCACTATGTAGAACTCCAGGGAAAGTGTTGGGGGAGAGAGATCGGGCAGGAGGTCAGTCATTTGGAGACAGTGCCTGGGCTCCCATTGATGTCCAGGACTGTTCTCTGTACCACTTCAGTGAATCCATTGTAAACAAAAGATGCGATCAGCTCTTTGTAATGTTTCTATCAAGACCCTGAGATCTCCTTCGAATAATCTGATATTTGGATAATTGATATTCGAATAATAGAGGTTCCTCTATATTGTCTTTTTGTACTACTGCAGCTATTGGGGTGTGGGACACCCTCAGTGCTGTTAGAAAATTGCGCTTGCTGTACCTGGGAGCATACGTGGTCGTCACAAAATCATTGAAACACATTGAAGTAAAGAATGATAAAAATCGAACAATCCTTATAAACGGAGAAAACAATGAACAAGTACATAATGAAGAGAAAAATATTCAAGTAGAATTTCAAATTTTATTTTTGAAGTTGTCTTTACATTGCATATGCCCAATTAAAAACAAAGGTGACCATGCACAGTCGGAATTTATCCTTAATGGTTGGTGTCAGCAAATCATCTTCTGTTAGAAAGAGGTTTTGATTGAATGGTACTGGGGGAACAGCAATGTAGTTCCAAGTCTGGATGATAAGTGGCTTGAAAGGGAACGTGCAGGTGATGGTGTTCCTACACATTGTCTGCCCTTTTCCACCTCCATGATAAATAATGCAAGTTCAGCAGGTGTTGTTGAAGGAAAGTGGGTGAGTTCTGGCCATGCATCTTGTAAATGATGCACACTGTTGTAACTGTGTGTAGGTGTTGAAGATGGTGGATGAGGTACCAAATAAGTGAGTTGCTTTGTCTTAGGTGGTGTTGAAACTGCACCATCTAGGCAAGTGGAAACTATTCCACCATGCTCCTGACCTGTGTCTTCTGACTGGTCAACAGGCATTGGGAAGATGGGAGGGTTGCTAGCCTCTGTTCTGTTCTTATTAGTACAGTATTTATGTGGCTGGTCCAGTTTAATTGTTAGCCAGTGGTAACCCAATGGTGTTGGTAATAGAGTCATAGAGATGTACAACACAGAAACAGACCCTTCGGTCTAACCCATCCACGTTGACCAGGTATCCCAACCCAATCTAGTTCCACCTGACAGCACCCGGCTCACATCCCTCCAAGCCCTTCCTTTTCATATACCCATCCAAATGCCTTTTACATGTTGCAATTGTACTAGACTCCACCACTTCCTCTGGCAGCTCATTCCATTCACGTACCACCATCTGCGTGAAAAAGTTGCCCCTTTGGTCTCTTTTATATCTTTTGATGCATGAATTCAAACAGCAAAGGTAGTAACTGTGCAGGTTCACTGCTCTGTCAGTTTCGCTCTGTCAGTTTCGCTCTGTCAGTTTCGCGCGCTCACTCGGTCGCGCACTCTCTCTCTGTGCTCCTAGAATCCGAGAAAAAAGGAGCAGCTGTTACAGCCAGAAATGTTTCCCGGCTCCATCTTGGATTACACAGAATCCTGGATTTGGTGATGGTAATACCATCGAATGTCAAAAAAAAATTTAGATTCTCTCTTTGAGAATGTCCTTTTCTGGCACTTGTGTGACACAAATGTTACTTGTCACTTATCACCCAAGCTGGGATGTTGTCCAGGTCACGCTCCATTTGAATATGGACTGCTTCAGTATCTGAAGAATTGTAAATGATATTGAACTTATATGGTTGTAAGTGAATATCTTCACTTCTGCTTCATGATGAAGAGAAGGCTATTGAAGCAGCTGGATTTAGAATGCTATTTTGAGGAGCCCCTGTGATGACCCGGGGCTGAGATCATTGACCAATGGCCACAACCATATTCTTATGTACTCCGTATAACTACTGGAGAGGTTTCCTTCAATTCCCACTGACACGAGTTTTGTCAGGAATCTATGCTCAATAAATTCTACCTTAATAACAAGGGTTGTCACTCACCTTCTCTCACCACATCTCTAGAGTTCAACGCTTTTGGCTGTTTGAATTCCAAGGCTGTAACGAGGTTAGAAACTAAATCGCTGTGGCAAAACCCAAGTTAATTGTCAGTAAGCAGTTTATTGCCAAAGTATAATAACTATACAGTTCTGAAACATGTGTATAAAAATGTCCACATTTCCCGTGGAGGAATAAGTTCTTTGTTCTGCTGTATGTTGTTAGTGAGCAAAATTAGGGCACATGGTATTGGGGGCAAAGTACTGCCTTGGATTAAAAATTGGTTGGCTGACAGGAAGCAAAGAGTAGTGATAAACAGCTCCCTTTCGGAATGGCAGGTGGTGACCAGTGGGGTACTGCAGGGATCAGTGCTGGCACTGCAGCTTTTTGCGATATATATTAATGATATAGAAGTTGGTATTAATATTAACATTAGCAAGTTTGCTGATGATACAAAACTGGGTGACAGGGTGAAATGTGATGAGGTTGTTAGGAGATTACAGGGTGACCTGGACAGGTTAGGTGAGTGATCAGATGCATGGCAGATGCAGTTTAATGTGGATAAATGTATGGTTATCCACTTTGGTGGCAAGAACAGGGAGGCAGACTACTACCTAAATGGAGTCAAGTTAGGTAAAGATGCAGTACAAAGAGATCTGGGTGTTCTTGTACACCAGTCAATGAAGGCAAGCATGCAGGTACAGCAGGTAGTGAAGAAAGCTAATAGCATGCTGGCCTTCCTAACAAGAGGGATTGAGTATAGAAGCAAAGAGGTTCTTCTGCAGCTGTACAGGGCCCTGGTGAGACCGCACCTGGAATATTGTGTGCCGGTCTGGTCTCCAAATTTGAGGAAAGACATTCTGGCTATTGATGGAGTTCATGAGATCAATTCCTGGAATGGCGGAACTATCTTATGTTGAAAGATTGGAGCGACTGGGCTTGTATACCCTTGAGTTTAGAAGACTGAGAGGGGATCTGATTGAAAACGTATAAGATTATTAAAGGTATGGACACTCTGGAGGCAGGAAACATGTTTCCGCTGATGGGTGAGTCCCGAACCAGAGGACAAAGCTTAAAAATAAGGGGTAGGCCATTTAGGACAGAGATGAGGAGAAACTTCTTCACCCAGAGAGTGGTGGGTGTGAGAAATGCTCTGCCCCAGAAGGCAGTGGAGGCCCAGTCTCTGGATTTGTTTAAGAAAGAGTTGGATAGAGCTCTCAAGGATAGTGGAACCAAGGGTTATGGAGATAAGGCAGGAACAGGATACTGATTGAGGATGATCAGCCATGATCATAATGAATGGTGGTGCAGGCTCGAAGGCCAGAATAGCCTACGCCTGTACCTATTGTCTGTTCTTTGACCTGACTACTCCTGGTCTAGGGAACCACTTTCAAAGCAATATGTGCATAAACTAATTTTTAGAAATGTGATATATGTATGTGACAGAAGAATCTCAACATGTCATATTAAGAAATAAAAAATGAATAGATGTTTCATTTGTCTTTCTCTAGGCTGCTGCACAGTGCTATATTGATTTGATTATTAAAGAGAGCGATAACAATGTCAAGCTAATTGTTCTTGATCGCCTGATCGATCTCCGGGAGCATCCTACGCATGAGAGGGTGCTGCAGGTAATAAACCTAAGACTGGTAACTTGAAGTTGTGATGTGTTTTTTTTTTAACTTGAGCATCCTGAAGATCATTTTGTTTGCAGCCACTTGATTTTCATTCTTTTTTGCTTATGTACCATCTCTTATGCCCATTCTTTTTCTTGCACCAACTGTCTTGCTTTGCTATTTTTTTCCAGAAGCATGAAGTGATGCATTTTATTTGAGCAAATTGAGTGAAATACATGTGTTCAAAAACCTTAAGAGGAGTAGAGAAGCTGAGGGTATCACTGGAAATGTTAAAATCTGAGATTTTAGATGGATGTGCATTCAAAACCTGAAATTTTAGATGAAAAAATTAAATCAAGTATAATGTTCCAGCAAAGTTGTTTTGGTTTTGTGAAGGAAGTAGTAAACCAAACAAGCAGTGCCACCCTTTGGCATCTACTTTGGGAAGGAGGCCAAGGTCATAAAATAGAGATTTACTGGGATGATATTATGTGTCGAGGTTACAGCAGAAAAGCAACAATGCATTTGTAATGTAGAATCCAAAACATTTGCGAAAAAAAACCATGAGAGGAATGAACAGGACAACAGGTAGTAAAAATAAATAAGTAATATCCCACTTAAAGTAATTAGTTTTGGAGTTGCAGTAAGACATTTTTAATGGTAGAATATTCAGTTTCCCGTGTGAAACTTATGTTCTTAGTTATCAAGAAGGCAGAAAGATTCCTAATAGAAAGGTTTACATAGTGTATTTTTAACATGGTTCCACCTTTTGCATTTGAATTTGACTGTCTGATTTGGGTAAAGCTGTTAGTAATTACATATGTAGGACATGGTTCATTTTGGGTCATGGAATTAGTCCCAATCTTTTTGGAAACAAAACTTTAAAGCTTACTGTCATGTGACCATAAGGTTGGTTGATGACTCGCCTTCTTTCAGAGGTGAGAGTTTTTGAAATTTAAAAATAATGATTTTTTTTCCCCCTGCATTAGTTGAGTTTAAAAATGTACCTTTCAGGATTTGGTGATGGATGTCCTCCGAGTTTTGAGCACTCCAGATTTGGAGGTACGCAAAAAGACGTTGCACTTAGCATTGGATCTTGTTTCATCACGTAACGTTGAAGAGGTATGACCACCTACTATCTCAGTAGTTTTATTTAATATGAGCTTCTCATGTCAAATTTGTATTTGACAGCAAGCTTGCTGTTTAATATTGTCCCACAGCTTGTCATAGTTCTCAAGAAGGAAGTAATTAAAACAAATGATGTATCAGAACATGAAGACACAGACAAGTACCGGCAGCTTCTGGTCAGAACACTCCATTCGTGCAGTGTCCGTTTTCCAGACATGGCTGAAAATGTTATCCCTGTGGTAAGTGAGCATAATTCATTTATGTTCTTCCCTTCCTGCCTTTACTGCTTTGACTTATAATGAGGTATAGTTTTGAGACACATTGCATTGTCCAGTACCTAATGCAAATGCGGTACATTTCACGTGCGAGCCTCATCAGAGTTGATGAACTATCTTGAGTGTGAAATAAGTTACAAGTGAGAGTATGTGTAGGTGAACCTGATCTCATTCTCATCAGTGCTGCACAGTCAGCTCAATAGCTGAAGAGCCAGGAGCTTGACTGATTGTGTTTTTCCTCCGCTCTCCTGAAATCCACACAAGGCTGTACTGTCACCCTGTTGAGATGTGCCAACTCAATGCAATGCCAAGTATTTCTTAAATCCTTTGGTTTTATGTCTCATCTGTTTTAAACAGTGCTTCACAACTCAGCTAGTATGAATGAACTCTTAGTTTGATTTCATTATTGGTTCTTGAAGAGATATGTGGCGATTTCCGACAATACAAGTTATTCTTAAATACAGTTGAAAACAACAATGGATTTCCAGCTATGTTTGTTGTAAGACTGGACTTGAAGCATGTATCACTTGTATTTTTTGATATTTACTGTTTTAATAATACCTGTACTATGTCTCCGTAGCTGATGGAATTCCTCAGTGACAGTAATGAGGCGGCTGCTGCTGATGTTCTCGAGTTTGTGCGAGAAGCTATTCAGAGTTTTGATAAACTTCGACCAATCATCATTGAGAAGATGCTGGAGGTGTTCCATGCCATCAAATCTGTCAAGTAAGAAGGCACAATGTCCCAGAAAGTACATCTTGGCTGCCAAAAAAAAAACATTGGCACTCTTGTATATTTGATTTTCATCTTTTGTTCAAGTTTAGTTTTATTATAAGGTTACAAGCTGTTGATTATATTAGCAGGTTGTGAAAGTTGTGGTTGAACAGAAGTATAATCTTGGGTTTACTGCATTCAATCAGCAAAACTGAATCCAATCAGCAAAACTGAATCTAAATACAACCTCTATAATCCCTAACTTTGTATGATTAGGGGAATAAGTTGTCCTGGAATTTTCAGGACTGTCTCATGATTTGCCATCTATCCTGCATCTCAGGTCGAGCCTTCCTAGGAATGCAGTTTGCCATCTATCTCTGAAATTGTCTTGTTTGTTCACGTGTCAGTAGCAGGTTGCTGACATCTGGTTGACTTGCAGGATTGCTGTTATTTTGAGTCTTCTGATTGAAGGTACCCAAGTTTAGTTTTAGTTCACTCATGAAATTGTGTTCAATTTATTCTATTTGTAAAATTAATATGTAGAATATTTTGCTGAAGAGAAGTAGAATTCTTAAATAGAAAGCCCATGCATTTGATCAGACCTTAACTACTTCAGATTAATGTTACAGTCCTCAATGTTTTGTGTATTTATTTCTTGTTTCTCACAGGATATACCGGGGAGCTCTCTGGATTTTGGGCGAGTACTGTAGCTCCAAGGAGGATATTCAGAGTGTAATGACTGAGGTTCGTCGATCCTTGGGTGAGGTATGTCTCGAATATATGAATTTCTTTTCCTCCTCCCTTTGGTTACTTTTCCCAATACCATAGACAAAATAGTAAATAGGTTATGCACAACCTCAACTCTGCTCAAAATGCTACACTACCCTCATCGCTTTGTATCCCAGCATTCTCAAAATAAATTGCAAAACATGCCCTCTGTAGAAGGGTTGAGAGAATCTGTCAGATGAACGTGGTTTTCCTTACCAAAACCTGATTGTGAATAATTAAGTAATATCTGTATGCAGCAATTTAAAAACAAAACTAATAGCATCTACTGAAACATTTTAGGTTATGCATTGATGTTTAAATTAGCATGTGCAGGTATGGTATCCATTATTAGTATGTTCAAATATCGAAAAGACCTAAAATCTGCAGGTCTATTTGGAAGCAGACCTGAACACACCTGTCAATGTGCTGAGTTCGGGTTCTTTGGGGGAAAGAAAAGTTTTGTTTTTAGATCTCTTTTTGGGTTAAGTGAAGTTTTTTTGCAAAGGATCTGAATGGACTGTGGTGAACGCAAAGACTGAAAAATTCTTTTCTTCAAAATCTAGATGGCCCTGAGATTTTAAATATAGGATTCCTGACCTGTACAGATTATTTTAAATGTCGGTTCTGTGAAAAATGCCATTCTTTCATTTCCCGCAATGGAACTGCTTTAAGAAATTCCGTCAATGAAAAATAAAAATGATCCTAGTGTTGCACAGAAGTGGCCCTGATGTTGAAGAAAGTAATCTGAAGAATGTCAATAAAGGATTATTTTCTCATTAACATGAAATTCATGTGGCAGCCCTAAGAACACTGAAATATCCAAAATTGCTAAATTGATTTAATTGAACTGTCTTGCAAGACTTATATTGACACTTTCCAACCATAGATGTTGTGCTTATTTTTCATTGCCTCCCATATTAATAGATTCCAATAGTTGAGTCTGAGATAAAGAAAGAAACTGGTGAGCTGAAGATTGATGGTGATGTTCAGGTGATTCCAACACAAAAACTTGTGACAGAAATGGGGACGTATGCAACACAGAGTGCCCTTAGCACAAGGCCTTCTAAAAAGGAAGAAGATAGGTAATGTTTGAATTTTTTTAACTGGTGTTAAAAACTGGCAGTTGGCTAAATAGAGACAAATACTTGTTTTGGGACTGAAACTGACAATTACCTCTCTCTCATTTGCATATTAAGACAAAAGCACCTTCATAAATGGACCTGTATTTTTCCTTGCCCAGCATGTGGTTAATTTCCTTTTGTGGCAATGGATACTATCAGCACAGTTTTTCCAATACATTCACGGGTTGTGCATTTCACAAGGCCAACGTTTATTATCCATCTTGAATTGCCCTTAAGTAGGCTGCTGAACTGCCACCTTGAGCTGCTGCAGTAAATTGATAATGTGGTAATGGACCAGCTTGGTTTTGTTGTAGTTCGTGTATAGGAACAACCTTGACTACTTTCCATATTGCTGGGTAGGTACCAATGTTGTAACTTCATTGAAACAGCTAGGGTCACAGCTAGTTCTGGAGCAAAGGCTTCAGTATTTTTGCCAGAATGTTGTCAGGGGCCATAGCCTTTGCATTTCCATTGCCTTCGGTTTCTTGATATCACGTGGATGAATTAAATTGCCTGAAAACTGGCGTCTGTGATTCTGGCTGATGATTCAGCCCTTGTTTTTTGTACTACTGTGCTGGGCTCTCCATCTGTAAGATGAGGATGATTGTGCTATCTCCTCTTGCTGTTAGTTGTTTAATTGTTTATCACCATTCAGAGCTTAATGTGACAAGACTGCAAAGCTTGAATCTGATCCATTGATTCTGTTTACCACATGCAGCTTCTACTAGTTAGTATGCAAGAAGTCCTGTGTTACAGCTTCACCAAGCTGACAACTAATTTTTAGGCATGCCTACTGCTACTCTGAGCTTGACCTCCTGCATCTTTAATTGAACTAGGGTTGGTCGTCCAGCTGTTGATTGTGGTGGAGTGGACAACATGTTAGGCCAGATTGAATTCAGCCACAGTTCTGCTGCTGATGGCTCATAGTACATCATGCATACCCAGTTATGAATTATTAGACCTGTTTAAAATCTATCCTATTGGCACAGTAGTAGTTCCACACAAAACAATTGGGGGAGGTGTGGTAGTAAGAGTTTTATGTTGAATGATAGTAGGATTGTAAAAATCAAAGTTACAATGTATGGCTCATAAATATATTATTGAACATGTTGCAATTCTAGATTTTATCATAAAGTTACCTGAATTTTAAAAAAATGTTTTCCTACTTTCTTAAAGACCACCCTTGCGAGGGTTCCTACTAGATGGGGACTTCTTTGTGGCTGGTGCTCTTGCAACTACGCTAACCAAAATAGCTTTGCGTTACGTGGCACTTCAACAAGACAAGAAGAAACAGAATGTAAGTCATAATTGAGATTACGTTTGAAAATATGACTTGAAAGTGAGAAAGCTACTTCTGTTGTGTTTGTATTTAAGTGAAACAGGTAAATGGAAACAAGCTTAAAAATGGATTTCAGAGTTGTTGAGTGAATATTGATTCATGTCTAAGTTATTATAAAATGCATCAGTTAACTTCGGCATTTTAATGGTCTTGAGAAGTTAGAAATTGATCACATTGATTCATGTTCAAGGAGTATGCAGACAGTTAAGTTGTTAATGCAGACACAGCCAGTAGCTTCCTATTATAGAGTGTGGAAATTCAAAAAACGAGGTGCGGCAAATCCAGGGAAGCGTTATTAAATGGGTAAGCCAACAGCAATTTGATTTGGTCAGACAGGGAATTATACTTGTGACAACTTAAATTTAGTGGAACAGAGGATTGATTTGAGCACTTGTGCTCGACAGGGCTTAATGCTGGGACCATTATTGTTGACTAATTTGTATTAACAATTTGAACTCTGGACTCAGAAGTACAATTTACGAATTTCTGAATAACATGAAATTGGATGACTGTTGGTTGCTAAAGACAGAATATAGTAAATTGTGACAACATTGTAATATGGGCAAATTTATGTCAATATAAAAAAGTCTGAGCTCATGCTTTTGAGAGGAAGTTCACGGAAGCCATATCCTGTTTGGAAAATAAGAGTCTAATTGGGAGTCTGAGTGCAGATACAAAAATCACCAAACGTAAGGGTGCAAGTTAGCAAACCTAGCTCTAGATTTCATTTCTAGAACGATAGAATTGAAGAGCAGAGTTATTTTGAGCCTGTGTGGAATCTTGATTATCCATAACTAGAGCACTGAGTTTTGGAATCTTGATTATCCATAACTAGAGCACTGAGTTTTTGTTTTGATATATACCTATCCAATGATTATTTAAATGCCCGTAAAGTTGGTGAGTCTACTACTGTTGCAGGCAGTACGTTACACAACCACCTACTCTTTGACTAAAAAAAAACCTCTGGCATCTGACCTATATCTATCACCCCTCAATTTAAAGCGATGCCCAATTGTGCTGGCCGTCACCATCTGAGGAAAGATGCTCTCAATGTCCACCTGATCGAACCTTCTGATGATCTTATATGCCTCCGTTAAGTCACCTCGCAACCTTCTTCTCTAATGAAAACAGCCTCATGTCCCTCAATCTTTCTTCGTAAGTCCATCCCTCCGTACCAGGCAACATACTGATAAACTTCCTCTGAACCCTTTCCAAAGCTTCCACATTCTTCCTATAATGCTGTGACCAGTACTGTACGCAATACTCAAGTGTGGCCGCACCGGAGTTTTGTACAGCTGCAGCATGACTTCATGGTTCTGAAACTCACTCTCTACCAATAAGAGAACACACCAGATGCCTTCTTAACAACCCTATCAACCTGGATGGCAACTTTTAAGGGGTCTATGTATAGCTGCAGCATGACTTCATGGTTCCGAAACTCTCTCTCTACCAATAAGAGAACACACCAGATGCCTTCTTAACAACCCTATCAACCTGGATGGCAACTTTTAAGGGGTCTATGTATATGGACACTGAGGTTTATCTGCTCATCTACAACATCAAGAATCTACCATTCGCCCAGTCCTCTGCATTCCTGTTACTCCTTCCAAAGTGAATCACCTCACACCTTTCCACATTAAACTCCATGTGCCACCTCTCACCAGCTGTGCAGCTTACTTATATCCCTCTATAACTACAACGTCCTTCTGCACTATCCATAACTGTCACCTGCAAATTTACTAACCCCATCCTTCTATGCCCTCATCCAGGTCTTATATAAAAATTACAAACAGCAGTGGACCCAAAACAGATCTTTGTGGTACACCACTAGTAATTGAACTCCAGGATGAACATTTCCCGTCAGCCACCACCCTCCATCTACTTTCAGCTCTAAATCTCTAAATCACCCTCAAACCCATCCCTCCGTATTTTGTGCAACAGGCTATCGTGGGAAACCTTATCAGACGTTTTACTGAAATCTGTATTCACCACATCAGTGGCTTTACCCTCATCCACCTGTTTGATCACCTTTTCAAAGAACTCAAGGTTTGTGAGGCACAACCTACCCTTCACAAAGCCATACTGACTATCCCTAATCAATTTATTCCTTTCAAGATGATTATAAATCCTATCTCTTATAGCCTTTTCCAACACTTTACCCACAACCGAAGTAAAGCTCACTGGTCTATAATTACCAGATTTGTCTCCCCTTCTTGAACAAGAGAACAACATTTGCTATCCTCCAATCTTCTGGCACTATTCCTGTAGACAATGACAACATAAAGATCAAGACCAAAGGCTCAGTAATCTTCTCCCTGGCTTCTCAGAGAATCCTAGGATAAATCCCATCCGGCTCAGGGGATTTATCTATTTTCACACTTTCCAGAATTTCTAACACCACCTCCTTGTGAACCTCAATCCTATCTGGGCTGGTAACCTGTTTCTCAATATTCTCCCTGACAACATTGTCTCTTTCCAAATAGCACTTCCCCTATCTCCTTGGACTCCATGCATAACTTCCCACTCCTGTCCTTGATTGGCCCTAATCTTACTCTAGTCATTCTTATATCCCTTATATACCTAGAAAAAGCTTCAGGGTTTTCCCTGATTCTATCCGCCAACATCTTCTCATGTCCCCTCCTCGCTCATCTTAACGCTCTCTTTAGGTCTTTCCTGGCTACCTTAAAATTCTCAGTCACCCTAACTGAGCCTTCACATCTCATCTGAACACTTTACTTTTTTCTTAATTTTATATGAGCATTTCTTGTCTCCACCTTTATAAAAAGACATGAAGGTATGAGCAATATACAATAAAAGGATATGGACAGTATCAAACTGAGGCGTTACCACTATCAGGAAGGACTGAACAAGCTGGGATTCTT
This sequence comes from Chiloscyllium plagiosum, assembly GCF_004010195.1. Taxonomy (NCBI): domain Eukaryota; kingdom Metazoa; phylum Chordata; class Chondrichthyes; order Orectolobiformes; family Hemiscylliidae; genus Chiloscyllium; species Chiloscyllium plagiosum. The sequence continues at coordinate 36,379,703 of NC_057725.1, forward strand.
TTTCCTGAAAAGTAGAACAGAGAGATGATCTGATAGGGCCCTTTGAAATCATGACAGAGTTTTATCGGGTAGAACTGGACAACAAATTTCCACTTCTGGCGAAGGCCATAATAAAGGACTATGAATCTATTGTAGTCACTTAGAAATTCAGTAAAGAATACAGGAATAAGTTATTTATTTCATAATGGGAAAAGGTAGAACAAACAAAACCAGAGACCCTGGATGCCTGATGCAATTGTGGAAGAGATGAAGCGGAATAAGAGGGTATATGATAGGTGACTAGGGTCAATTAGAGACCAGCAAAGGGATTTAAATGTTGAGGCACAGCATGGCTGAGGTATTACATGAGTACTTTGCATTGGATCAGAAACATCCTAGATTACTGATGGAAGTAATAGTGTAAATTTGACAGGTGTTGGCATATTCTCTGATCTTCCTTATATGCACGATGTTTAGGCAAACCAACTTCGATGTATTAAAGGTGAATTGTTTCTAACTAACTTGATTGAGTTAACAACACAAAATCTAGAAGTAAGTAGTAGAATGATAGGCTTTAAGAGAATATAGACATGCTGCTTAAATGAACAGACACTTGGCAGATGAAATTTGAAGCAGATCATTGTGAAAAAATAAGATTTATTAGGAAGAGTACATACTGACAATCTGAAGTAAAGGATTTGATTCCAAAGAGAATGTCAGAAATGAGGGGCTTGTGTGTGCAAACTTTTGAAGGTGACTGAATAGTTTGAGAAAGTGATTAGTCAAGCATGTGGGATTCTGGACTTTAGAAATAGAGGCAGAGAGTACTAAAGGATGGACATAGAATGAATCTTTATGGAAAACTGTTTTAGCCTTAACGGGAACATTATGCCCAGTTCTCAGCACCACACTTTAGGAAAGATGTAAAGGTGTTCCAGTGGCTACAGATAAGCTTACAGGAATTGTTCCAGGAACAGGAAGCATCCACTGCATAAACAGATTTCATAAACTCGGAGTGTTCGCATAAGAGAAGATTGAAAGCAAATTTGACAGAGGCACAGAAAAGTCACTAGGGGTCTGTAGAGGGTAGAGCGGGAGAAATCATTACTATTGGTAGACAAGGTGAGACCCAGAGGGCACTGGTTTAAGATGCATGACAATGAAACAAAGGATGAAATATATTTTAGAGCTTTGGGAAAAGGATGGAAAAAAGAAATTTAGCTGAGTTGTGCCATCAGAAAGCTACCATGGATATAATGAGTTGAATGACTTCATGTACTGTAACCATTCTGTGTTTCTATCTAAAGAGTGGTTAAAATATTGAACTCATCAGAAGCAATTCAGGCAAATAACATTGATTTAATTTAAAGGAAACAAGATTGGCAGGGTGACAAGAAACTTGTGGCATAAATGTTGTATTACGACCTACTTGAGAAAATGCACTGATCTGGAAGCCATGCGACACCTGAGTTGCCACAAACATTAATGATATAATCAAAGTATGCAGAGTGTCCGACTGTTGGAATCACATTTGCAGAGAACACTGGCGAATTTCCTGTACTTAAATTCTGTTTACTACACATAAATACATTCTAACCACAAACAGGTGCAGGCTATCAACATATTGCTACATTAGTTATATTTTAACCCCTTTGTACCCTTATATAAACATACTTGAACAAACAAACAAATTATCGGTTTTATGGGTGGAAAGAGAAAACCTGCAAAATGCAGTTCAACATCCTAAGGGTTCGTTAAAGTTTCCTTTGGCTTGCCAAGAGTTTTTGTTCTTTAATTTCTTTTCTCCAGGTTTTTCACTTCTTCGCAGGAGGTAAGAGTGATCGGTAGAGTAATAGAGATCTACAGCATAGAAAATGCCCTTTTGCGCACACAATCTAGATTGGATGAGCTAGACCATTATAATGCAATGCAAGGTTGATTAGGAACTAATCACATCTGTCTTCGACACTGAGTTTCAATATTCCTTTCAGTCCAAGGAGAAATAGAATTCCAGCCAGCCTCTATCATTGTTTTGTGTCGCTTTATCTTTAAACAAAGGGATGTAGAATTCCTTGGATGGCTGCGAATATCCATATTTAACCAGGTATTCACTTGAAACTTTGGACTGTCTGAAACTCAGATGCAAAGATCATATGATTTGCGGTGGCCATTTTAGTAGTCTTTGTGTCCTGTTTTAAAATATGAAAGTCTTGACTGAAAGTTCATAATATACCGAGGCACAACACAATGCTGTAGACATGATGTAATGTGTTAAGTGAAGGCAGTTATTTCATTTAAAATGGACCAGTGGCATTAATTTGGTGTTTACGCTGCTAACAGTGGGACTCTGAAATTATTTAAATCAAGAATTGAACTTACTTTTTACAAGATTGTAAATAGAGTTTGGAAATTTGTAGGTTTTTGAGAAGAGAGCAGAGTAGATGAGAGGTATCAGTATATAGGTAACAGTACCAGAAGAAGTTGAATGCCAGAAATTTGGTTGATGCACACATTTAAGGTCAGTGAGGTTGGGGTAATTGTTTAACTTGGCTTAAGGGTTGGTGAGCAGTCAGCAAATGGAACATCTAAACAGATAGTAGTTTGTAATACTATGATCAATGTTTGATCTTTAGCACTTGCATTCCAGAACAGTAACCTGGGTGAGGAGTACTGAATATAATATAACCAAGTTTTCTGATGATTGAGTTAGGTAGCAACATTAGAATATGAGCAGGAGAGACCAATCTCAAAAAGATAACAGAACAGATAAGTGTTAGGGCAAGAAGTTGGTGGATGGAGTATAATATTGGGAATAACATTCTCTCTGGTACTTCTGTGTGTGTGACCTAATAATTGATATGAACATGCTTCAAATCCTTTCTTGGGTGTCAGTTACACATGCAATAATTTATCAGAGCAGATTTATGCATTGTCTACATAAGCAACTCCTGGATAGAGAGCAAAAATGTTTGATGAAGTGCTTTGAATCTTTGATATCCTCTACCCAGAAAGGCTGTGATACTCAGTTCATAAGTATATAAGACATAAATTGTTTGATTTTTCATCATGGGGCATTAAGAAAAATGAGAAGAGGATGAAAAAGTGAAATTAACATAACTTACTGAATGGCCGTGCAGTTCAATGGGCAGTGTGATCTACACCTCCTATTTCTTACATTTTTCTGTATTGTTTTTAGAGTTTTGCTGCAGAGGCCATGCTGATCATGGCCAGCATTTTACACTTTGGTAAATCATCACTCCCAAAGAAATCAATCACAGACGATGACGTGGACCGTATCTCACTGTGTCTTAAAGTCCTTTCAGAATGTTCCCCACTGATGAACAACATCTTCAACAAAGAATGCAGAAAATCTCTCTCTCAAATGCTATCAGCAAAACTGGAAGAGGAAAAGCAAACTCAAAAGGCAACTACATAAAAGTCTACCATATGTTATATTAATAGTTATGCTGAGTAATTGTTTTTGCTACAAAATATCCTGTGAATATATTTTATGAAGTACACAAAACTTCAGTGGAAGTAAGATTTGACAATACCAAGTATGCATGCCAGTGAAATACTGCTGATTTTTAAAAACTCAAAACATGAGGAGTGAACAGTAATCATATCAAGTTTCTGTTACAGTTCTCTGTCACAGTAGTCTGAATAAGAATGTAATGACACTGGCAACCCATAGTGAAAAGGGCATGCAGGTTTGGGAAAATGCAGACATAAGCAGTGTCAGACCATTGCCCCTTGCTCCAAATAGGACTGCTCCTCCCAACTTGGACTAGTATTATAGAAGGGAAGTTAAAAGATAGGTTAGAGAAATAAGTTATAAATAGTGGTTCATTAATTATTTTGTTATATTTTAAGAAATAAAGTTGTTAATTTTTTACTTGAAATAGTTCTCAGCCACTCGATTTTTACAGATTATTGCATGGGCTAAATCTTTTCTGTGTTGCTGGTTTTAAACTAGGCAGGAGGGTTTACCCCGTGTTATAACAGTTTGGGGGCTCTGGTCTTTGATTTGAACTGGTTGAGATAGATTTGAATAGATTGGGGGTGTATAAAAATCCCAGCAGATTTAAATATTTGCAGATTAGTGGCCTAGATCTTTAAATAAAACGTAGGTGAGATCATTTGTTTCATTTCGGTGACTTGTGGTTGATTAAATTAAAAATGAGAGAAACGGCTCTTAAAATTGCTGAAAAGGTTCTGGGATGTGAAGATGATTCTCAAATTTGCCAAGGAAGTTTAGAAGGAAAGAAAAAGGCCATACTTTTAGAAATAAATTGGATTTGGGTTTAACCAAGGACACAAGTAAAGCTGAAATGGTAAGGGAATTACTCAAGCATTTAGGTGTGTCAGAGGAACTGGCAAGTGCAGTAGAGGTAGAAAAACTTAAATTACAATTGAGGAAAGTGGAGTTGGGAAAACAAACAAAGGGAGAGAAAAACAAAGAGAGAGACAGAGAGAAATGTCTTGGCTGAGTAAAGAGAGAGAAGAAAGGGAGAGAAAAAGAGAGCAAATTTGAACTTGAGAAGTTGCAACTTAGTCAGTAAAGTCAAGTTAACAGGATGGAGATTAAAAGAGAAGGTAGTGATTTATATAAATATGTCGAAATTCTGCCACATTTTGATGGAAAAATGTTGAAGCTTTCTTTATTTCATATGAAAAGTTGGTTGATGGAATGGTCCGAGGATTTATGGGTAATTCTAGTTCAGACTAAATTGGTCGGCAGAACTAGTGAGATGTTTGCCGCATTGTCAGATGAGGTGTCAAGAGACTGTGAAGAGGTTAAACAGGTTATTTTAAGTGCTTATGAATCGGTACCAGAAGCATACAGGTAGCGGTTCAAAGAAGGAACCAGGTCAGACTTATGTTTAGTTCGAAAGAATTAAACATAGTCAATTTGATCGATGGGTGCGTGCTTTGAAAATAACGAGGACACTTGAGAGATTATTCTGTTGGAGGAGTTTAAGAACTCACTTCCAGAGATGGTAAAAATTCATGTGGAGGGACAAAAAGTTCAGAAAGTGAGAAGGGCAGCAGAATTAGCAGATGAATACATGCTGGTGCATAAGACAACTTTCCAGCCAGAATTTCATCCTATGGGGAATAGAAATTGGGAGAAAGGGAGATCCTACCCTACAAAACTAAGGGTCGAGCGCACTGGTAAGATTTTACCACATGTTAAAGAAGCCCAAGAAGGTGATAAGGAGGTGAAAGGCCTCCTGTGTTTTCACTGTAATGATGTGGGACACAGAAAATTACAGTGCCGGTGGTTTCAGAAGGGTACTGGGAAAAGTTGTTTTCACTGCTAGAAAGTGGGACACATAAAGTCACAGTGCTGGTCATGAAAGAAAGATACTGTGGGAAAAGATGTGGTAAAAGATGCCAAGCCAGTGGCATTAATGAAGTTAGTAAAGGAGACCCCAAGAAGAGCTGAGGAGCTGCAGGAGAGCGCACAGCCAAGGCAGGGGCTGTGTATGGAGTTAGTGCCTAATCTCTGCAAAGACTTCGCCTCTGTGGGTGAAGTTTACTCTGAGAACAGGGGGAGAAGGACAAGAAGTCATAATTTTAAGAGATACAGGATCTAACCGGTCGCTGATAGTGAGGGACGAGTGAATATGCACTCTTTCTGATCTGTTACCTGAGAGTGTGGTAATTTGTGGGATAGATGGTCAGAAATCTAGTAAGATCAGGTTGGAGTGCCAACTCAAGACTGGGGAAGTTCCAGTGGGAATGATTGACAAAGTGTCATTTCTAGGAGTTTAGCTTGTTCTTGGGAATAATTTGGCAGGATCCAAGATGGGAGTGACACCCCTTTTGAAGAAACCCAAGGAAGACCAAGAAACTGGAGAGTTAAAAATATCCTGGTATTTTCCCAGACTGTGTGGTAATCAGATCCCACTATCATAAGTCACTGCATGAAGTCAAATGTAAAGAGAAAGATGAAGGAGTTGAGGTTCAGTTAGTGGACAACTTGTTTGATGTTATGGTGCAGGAAAAACCTGAACAGGCAGAGGGTCAGACAGAAGTGTTTAGTCCTGAAAGGCTAAGAGACTTGCAACAGCAAGACAAGGCATTAAAATTTAATTGGGCGCTTTATTGGACTGGTATCATGGAAGGGAAGCTAAAAAATAGGTTCGAGAAAGAAGTTGTAAATAGTGGTTAGTTAATTATTCTCTGTTATATTTGAAGAAATAAAGTTGGCCACTTTTTTTTTTACAGATTACTGTACAGAATAAATCTTTTCTGTGTTGCTCGTCTTAAATTAAGCAGGAGGGTTTACCTCGTGAGGGTTTACCCCGTGTCATAACAGTACTGCATCCCCAGTTCATTCGCCCTCTGACTCCATGTTGCGACTAATCAACAGGATGTTGGCAATGTTGAGAAGGAAACTTAGACTTGGTAACTTCTCTCTCATTTTGCACTCCCCATTGCTAAATGAGCAAACAGCAGGTCTCTGACTGGAAGAACTTCTGAAGTCAGCCAGGTTAAATACTATTGCCAGTGAGAAATGTAACCCACCCTTATGATGGGTCACCTTATGGTAATTTTTATTTATCGTTTAGCGTGCCATTTTCACGGAGCAAATATTTCACATGCTAAACAAAGGGTTAGTGCAGTCTTCTCTGAATTTTCTCAAATCTCTTCCTCTTTTGAAATACTTCATAAACCTCCTCCGCCTGTCCTAAAATCTCCCTATATAGTTATGTTTCAGATTTTATTTGAGAAGTGTGTTGGATGTTTCGCTACATTAAAGTTCCTGTAAACATGTCACTTGTTAATAGCTTGTATATGCTTGTTATAATGTGTGATCAATGTAAAATTACTTTTGGAAAGTTTTGGAAATAATTTCTTCTACATTCTTCAACCTTTGTGTTTCCATTGCATACCAAAGGAACTGGTAAAATGTGGCCCTTCACTCAGTGAAAACTGATTGGACTGGGTTAGAACTCTTATTTTCACAGGGAGTCTAGCAAGCTATGATTAATACTTTAGGATTGTGTGTGTTGGTAGTTGACTTCTTAAAGAAATGGGGAGCCTCTCAGTCACTTTACTGGTGCAAAAATGCCTGTTTGCTGTTTAAATTTATTTTGAGTACTTACCACTTTAAATTCTTTCCTCTTTGCCATTTAGAAACAGTCTGAAAAAAGGAATGTATTGGTACAGGCAGATGATCCCATTTCCTTTATGCAGCTGATGGCCAAGAATGAGATGACCTCTAAGGAGGACCAGTTTCAGCTGAGCTTATTGGCTGCAATGGGTAACACACAACGGAAAGAAACTTCTGATCCCTTAACATCCAAGCTCAGCAAGGTACTGTGAAAATGCACATCTTTTTGTGATCATTAAGCAAACATTTGTATGAACCTATTATTACAATCTAGGCATGATGCCTAATGTTTCCCCTGGTGCTGAGACCTATTTTGTGAGTGTGCATAAACAGAGATTGTATCCTGCTGATAGTTTTTGTTATAATGACCAAGCAGTTTTACCAGTTCTTTGCCCTGACCTTGTTTGAATATTTGAAACTGTAACAGATCTGAGTTGAAACTGCCTTAACTTGTCAATTAAAGTTCAGCATTGATGTATTTGTGTGCTGCAACACAGATTTTGTGTGGCATTCCACCAGTGATTATCTATATAATAACATGCTTAGTATTGCACAAACATCTGAAAAAGCTTGGTCTTCTTTACCAAGCGACATTGTGCAATTGATCAAAATATGGCTACCCTTATTAAAGTTCTTTGCTTTATCTTGATGGTAAAGAGTGCCAAAGAGCTCAGATTTGCTGAGTGTTAGTGTTCACCTAAAATGGTTTCACTTGAGGAACCATAATTTATAGTTTCAGGGCAAACTGATGGTGTCCAGTAGCACACAATGTAACCCCCTTTAACATGTATTATCTTCTGGAAACTAACAATGTCTACCTTTGCTTTGGCCTTGCATGTTTTCTTTTTTGGGGTGATACATTGCTGAAAGTATGAGTTGACAACAGTTCAGTGAGGGAAATCAGTCATCAGGGATGGAAGTGGACATGGTGTGTATCTGTTAACTCCCTAACCAGTCAGATGGATAGGTACAGCACAAGTTCTGAGAAGGAAGTGTAGAGTTAGTATATTCAATGCCAAATGTAGGTAGTGATTTTTAAGATCAGATTAAGAGAGAGATAAAAATGGAAATAAATGGAATATTAAACCAAATACATTTTTTAAATATTCCAATAATTAAAACCTGAAGGGTTGAGGGTCTTGTTTTGTCATAGTTCATTTTCAGTTCCAGAGGGGTTGACTGACATTACTAAAAGTGTACTTCAACAGAAATGACTCGATTGAGTTTGGTGTGGCTCGTCAATTCATGTCTAACACACATCTTCATGCTGCTCATGCATTTCAATAACAAAACAGTATACTTGATGCTTTTTTTCCACAAAGTTAACAGTGGAACACCACATCTTGGGCAACATCTTTTATTGTATGTTTAGATGACATCTGCCCTTGTTTGATAGTCCTGCAACAATTAGTATAAATAACAATGAGCACTATTAATCTTGCCATTGTTATGGCAGTAAGTTGTAGTTTGTCGTACATAACCAGCCAAAATCAGTTTTGAAAAAATTTGACAATATTATTCTTTTTACTGTGGTTCTGTTCGCCGAGCTGGAAGTTTTTGTTGCAAACGTTTCGTCCCCTATTATTTTTAGTTGAGTAGTTATTGGGACTCTGCAACATCTTTTCTTACTGAAAGTGTATGTACCACATTGCAGAATGTAATTTGACCTTTTGAAGCCTCGAAATCATCCCAAAACTGTGGATCAACTTCAGTATAGAATATAGATTGATTTGCTGGTGTGGGAGTAGATGGTCATCATTTTAAGTTGTAAGTAAGCAATCCCCAATAATTCAAATTACATTGTGATTTGTTTTACTGAGCTAATTGATTCTACAGGATGCCTTTACATTCACATTCATTGTCTGCTGCATCTGACATTGTTCCTACTGTATGATGAATTGCTGGAATTTGATAATTTTGACATGAAGGCTTTTGTAGCTGAGTGATCTTAGTCTTCTACTGCAACATTAGACATCTTCATTTTATAAAGTGCTACACCAACCATCTGTTCTGAAGACGACTGGACTGATTGTTTGATTTGGCTCATTTCAATTGGCTTTGTTCCTTTTTTGGAGGACCCATTATTTGCAAGACATGACCTGCTCAGTATTGATAGATTTTAAACTCCCACCCATCACCTATCTGAAAAGTCAAATTGACTCTTTGATCCAATGTGTCAACATATAAAGAGAATAAAATATAAATTTCACCGGTGAAAAATTAAAGCCAACTCCTTATGTGACAAGAGTTGGTTACTCTGTCAAGCTTTGGCCTAAATGTGATTTTTGGCTCGACAAAGTCTGATTATTTTACAGCTGAAAATGTGTTGCTCGAAAAGCGCAGCAGGTCAGGCAGCATCCAGGGAACAGGAGAATCGACGTTTCGGGCATAAGCCCTTCTTCAGGAATCAGTCCTACCTGATTATTTTATACACCAGGTTGACTTATGTGCCACGATCTATGGTGTCTGATAGAATTGTGCAATATTTCCAAGTTCGTTAACAATGAACAAAGATTAGGAAATAATGGTTCATTCTTTGTACATGCAATCCTGTTTTATGCAAGTCTGATCCTTTTTTACTTTGATCCTAATATACTCCATAACCTCTTTTGACCAAAAGTTCTATTTTAGCAAGGTTTAGTGTTGGCTCTCTTCTGGAAAGGAATATTGAATTAATTATATTTTCCTTTCTTTTAGGTCACACAACTGACTGGTTTCTCTGATCCAGTGTATGCAGAAGCCTATGTACATGTTAATCAATATGATATAGTACTTGATGTACTTGTGGTCAACCAAACCAGTGACACACTTCAGAATTGCACTCTGGAATTAGCCACATTGGGTATGTTTTCCTTTATTAATTCAAAAATTCTGGGTGTGGTTTTCCAGATGGTCAGATTTTCCACCCTCTCACCCAAGGAATCCACGAGGATTGTCTCATTATCAGTAACAGCAGACTCAGAGCTATATAATGCTGTGTAAACTATTAATTGGCTGAAGGCAGGACATACTCTTCTTAGTTGGGATGAAGTCCTACCTCAGTGAGTCAGATTAGCTAGCACCTTAGCCCACAGGACTAGGTAGTAGAGGACTGTTGAAGGAAGCATCTAGGAGGGCTAGGTTGCTTGACATGGAAAGCACATCATTGATGGACCCCCTCCATGCCCAACCAGGATAATCACCTGGATTTTCTCTGTATTGCCATTTCCATATTGAACTCCATGTGTCTGGAAAATTGTGGCAGAGTGGGAAGTGGCCCTTAAGTGATCTAATTCTCCCCTGCCAGCAGGGGACCATACAAGTATGGCTTTTACCCACTTACTTTAAGAATGAAGAGGAAGAAGAGTGAGAGTTGTGATGCATCTTCCATAGAATCCCTGCAATGTGGACACAGGCCATTTGACCCAATGAGTGCACACCAACCCTCTGAAGAGCATCCACCTAGACCTATTCCCCCCACCCTATCCCTGTAACCCTACACAGCTAAAACACCTATACATCCCTGAACATTCTGGGTAATTTAGCATGGCCAATCCATCCAAATTGCACATCTTTGGATGGTGGGAGGAAACTGGAGTACCTGGCAGAAACCCATGCAAACACTGGGAGAACGTGCAAACTCCACACAGACAGTTGCTTGAAGGTGGAATCGAACCCAGGTGGATGGTGTTGTGAGGCAGTAATGCTAACCACTGAGCCACTGTGCTGACCAAACCTTATTTAAACTTATTTTCACACCCTCACAAGTCATTCGGTGAATGTACTAAGCATGCTGAGTGTAGAGCATCTCAAAGTAAGATCTTCATATTTAGTTATAGTCACAGGCATTTAAATGAGAGATTCTTAACCAAAGGTTGCTTTTAGAACAGCATGAATACGAGCTGGAAAAGGCAGATTTTCAGCATTGCCAAAGAAGCCAATAAAGAGGCCTTGAGACAATGCTAGAACTGGAATGCACATATCCTCAAGGAAAATACTGCTTTAAAAGAGGAAAGAATATCACCAAAGCTTTAACACTTAGAATTTGGATGTTGGCACGGAATACAGGGAGAACTCGCCATTTGGATGCAAAACTGGCTCAAAGTTAGAAGACAGAGGGTGGTGGTGGAGGGTTGTTTTTCAGACTGAAGGCCTGTGACCAGTGGAGTACCACAAGGATCGGTGGTGGGTCCACTACTTTTCATCATTCATATAAATGATTTGGATGCGAGCATAAGAGGTATAGTTAGTAAGTTTGCAGATGACACTAAAATTGGAGGTGTAATGGACAGCAAAGA
>NC_057725.1:36391338-36456478 GCF_004010195.1 Chiloscyllium plagiosum
CGTCGGAGGCTGAGGGGGTGACCTTAGAGGTTTACAGAATTATGAGGGGCATGGATAGGATAAATAGACAAAGTCTTTTCCCTGGGGTCGGGGAGTCCAGAACTAGAGGGCATTGGTTTAGGGTGAGAGGGGAAAGATATGAAAGAGACCTAAGGGACAACTTTTTCACGCAGAGGGTGGTACATGTATGGAATGAGCTATAAGAAGAAGTGGTGAAGGCTGATATAATTTCATCATTTAAAAGGCATTTGGATGGGTATATGTATAGGAAGGGTTTGGATTGATATGGGCAGGGTACTGGCAGGTGGGACTAGATTGGGTTGGTATATCTGGTTGGCATGGACTGGTTGAAAAAGTTCCTAATTTTTAAATATACCTTTTCCTGACTTAAAATGTTTTACAACCAACTACTTTTCTACAGTGTTATTGACATACATCATAACAATATGTGATTCCTGTCTGAAAGAAAGCAGCTGTCTCAATGCAGAAATCCTTCGAAATGCACTGCACTGTCATTTAACTTTCTGTATTGGAGTGTTCAAATGGTCTTTCAAGTTTGAATCTTTTGACTCAAAATTATTGACTGCATTGCTAAAAGCCATCAATTTAAAAAATGTGTATTCTATTTTGATCACGTTAATCACTTCATAAAGTTGCTTCAATAAAGAAATGAGATGAGCAGGTGTGAAATGTGAATCGTGTTTGCTTTGTTTTTAATAGGTGATCTAAAACTGGTTGAGAAACCTTCACCTCTAACTCTGGCTCCACATGATTTTGCTAACATTAAAGCCAATGTGAAAGTAGCATCAACAGAAAATGGCATTATCTTTGGTAATATAGGTGAGTAGGAATTTCATATTTAGCCAAAACCACTTTTTTTCTGGTATTGCCAAATATATGCTGTTCTTAGAGTTGTTGCTGTTTTCCTTATTAAATAAATATTTGGTGCATTTTATTAAACTAGCAACATGCCTTTTCTTTCAGCAATTGTAAACAACAGTGTTATGCAAAGCTTAAACCAATGTGTCTTTGATGTTCTCAGCAATGGGAAATTGAAATTTGAACTTTTTACACGTTTGAACTTATGAAATGAATTTTTCCACTGGAAAATTAGCTGACCATTGTATCTCATATTTGCGCTTGCAGTGTATGACATATCTGGGGCTGCTAGTGATCGAAACTGTGTGGTACTGAGTGACATTCACATTGATATCATGGACTATATACAGCCTGCCGTGTGCACTGATGCAGAATTTCGTCAGATGTGGGCTGAGTTTGAGTGGGAGAACAAGGTAGAGAAATAACCTGCCAAAATAATGTTTCTCTTTTATGGATTAACCTAACATTTTGTAAATGAATGATTCGCTTCTCCTAATTTGTTTTATTTTTCTGCTGAAGGTTACAGTTAACACAAATATTACTGACCTCAATGAATACTTGCAGCACATTCTTAAATCTACCAACATGAAGTGTTTGACTCCAGAGAAGGTGTGTACTGCTTTAATATTAATGTTTTAATGCCCATGTTTTTATGAAAAAGCCCAAGCACGTGATTCTTTATTTTTGCACATTGTCGATTTCTTCCATAAGTCCACTCTCTGTACTTGATCTTAGTTGGTTTTTGCAACCGTAATTCTTATCCTGAACAAAATTTGTTATTTCTTTAAATTCTTTTGAGTACGTGTCTTGTAAATTTCCCTATATATGTAGAGTTTTCAGAAGGTACTTTAAAAAAAAACACCACATTGCACACCTTAACAAATACAAAGTTCATGGGATTGTAGGGACATTGACACCTATTCTAGAAAATTGTCGAAGAGAAAAAGAGCCAAGTGTAACACATCTGTTCACTCTGAAAGAATTCTACATTGGTGTCCAGCTGTTTTTGATGCTGAATGATGAACTGGACTTGGGGTATATTTTCCAAGTTTTTAGACATGTCAAAAAAGCATGGCAATGTACTAAACCACAAGGATGAAGCCAATTTTCAGAGTACTTGGATAGATGAGTGAAATGAGCAGATGCATGCAGATGTGATTGAATGCAGTGAAGTTTGGAATGAGACATTTTGAAGAGAAAAATATGGGTAATATTATGTAAATAGTAATCAGTAAAGTGCATGCAAAACCAAGAACTGTGGATTCACAAACGCAGATCTTTGACTAGTTAAGTTCAAAAACCTGTTGAAAAATACATAGAGGAACTTCATTTTATAAGTACAGGCAGAGTGTTCAAAAACTATGTTCTGGTTATTTTCAATAAGTAATTGGTTAGAGGTCAATTCTGGGCACTACATTTTAGGAAGGATGTCAAGGCTTTGGAGAGGGTGCAGAGGAGATTTGCCAGATTTGTGTAATGTTGCAAGACTTGAGAAACTGGGATTGCTCTCCTTAAGACCAAGAAGTTCAAAGGGCGATTTAACAGTCGTGTCCACAATTGAGGGGTTTTGATTGTGTACATCAGTAGAAGTTGATAACTAGCAGAAGGGTTGGTAATCTAACACACAGGCACAGATAATTAGCAAACAAATATTGGTTAACCTTGCAATTGACTCAACTTTTATTTTGATTGACCACTTGAATCTTCACGAAAAGCCAGTAGAACATTTTCTCATTGTACATCAAAAATGTAAATTGATTTTTAAAAAAAACAATTTTGAGTGATAAAGTATTTCTGTTTAAATTTATTCCTGAATATTCAGGGTAACTTTGAATTTATCACTTGATTTTAAGAAAGTGGGCTCAAACTGGAGCACCTCAAATTTTAATATATTATTATGAAACATACAAATGTGTTTTTTATAGTAGAATGTATTTATTCCTGAATTCTATTCTAGGACTACTGTTTTTAATTAGAATATGTGAATGAAAGTGTTTGTAGACTGTTGTACTACATTCAGGAAGAGAAAACCACAGTAAATGCTTCACAACAAATAGTGTTAAAGTAATTGTGAATAAAGCAAAACTCTAAATAAACTCAGTGCACTATATATTCACCAAACGCAGAGTAGAAAACAACAAGGCCAGTAAATGTGAATTATGGTTTGGACAACAGTAGACCATAGGGTGAAGAAAATTCATAATTGAACTAGAGATGGTGATTAGGCTGCAGGGAACCTTGAATGCAATGTTCATTTTGTTTACTGAAACACAAGGATGATAGTCACAGTAAGGAGTTAATGCCATGTCCTGGGGTAATACTGAATGGAAGAAGGTTGCGTTATTACGAGTAAAGTCAGAAGACATTTGGCATGGCGCTATTCGTGGCAAATCAGAGCATGTGATCCTTTCTAAGAACAAGAACATTTTGCACTGTATAATGCAACACATTCTATTTAAATTTCACGATAAATTGCTCTGTCTCTTTTTTAAAGTTGAGGGTCATTTAAGATAAGAACCTGAGCTACGCTGTGAAGAGTTCAAATGGTCTGGTTCTGATATCAACCACCCTCCAGCAGGTTGTACTAGATATGGTTTTGGAGTGTGGCTTTTTTTAAAAATAACTCAAGTAATTTTCACTTGATATTGCATCTGCAATAATAAGTTCAAGCAGAACCAGCTAAAGGGTTGGTTACTTTGGAGTTCGCAAGAGCTATCCTGGGGATTTTGACAATATTGGATGGACTGAAGAAGATGTGGAGCACATGGATAGATGCATCAAAGGGATGAGAAGAGAAACTTCAGTTAGATAGCAAAAACCTCCCTTTGCGCAATAGATATCTTATTCAGCTACAGAGTTATTTTTGTCACTTTGCACACAATGGAACAATGTAGTATGACTGTTGACAGGTGAGGTGCGGCGGAGATCCTCTGTTTAAGGTTAGATAACAAAGTCTGGATAATCCAAATTAACACTAATTTTATATTTAACTGCAGTTTTTAAGGGTTAAAAACAGAACTGCTGGAAAAGCTCAGCAGGTCTGGCAGCATCTGAAACGTTAACTCTTCTTTCTCTCCATAGATATTGCCAGACCTGCTGAGCTTTTCCAGCAACTTCTGTTTTGGTTTCTGATTTACAGCATCCATAGTTCTTTCAGTTTTTATGGGTTGTTGGATAAAATGACAGTGCTGAAATGTGCAGTCTATATAAGTCTCTCTAGGATCCTAAGAGTCATTGTAAAGAAACCAAATAACTGAATATATTGTAGATAATTCTTTCTTGCTGTGCTCTGCCACCTAATGGAATTGTTACAAAGGTGCGTGATGGTGAATAAGAATGTAATGGTTTGAGTTTGAGTTAGTGTTACATGACAGACCTTTGATTTTTATATTAGTAAATCATAATGCAATTTAGAGGCAGAACAAGAGCTAAATAAGTCATGTCACTGCAGGATTTTATAGTCATGTTTTGGAGATTGAATTACATGACTCATCAGCTTTCTCTGAAAATCATGATTCATATGTGACCCTTGTTATGTTCAATTTGTTTTTTCTTGTATCTGGAGTAGACAAAAATGGTGAGTAAACTACAGTACGTAGAAGGTGGGTGCAGATATTTGGTGGCAGTGGCAGGATAGATCGAGTGAATCCTTAGATATAAAGAAATCAGCAGGGCAAAAAGGGGACATGAGATAGCTTTGGCAAATAGAATTAAGGAGAATCCAAAGAGTTTTTACAAATACATTAAGGACAAAAGGGTAACTGGGGAGAGAATAGGGCCCCTCAAAGATCAGCAAAGCAGCCTTTGTGTGGAGCCGCAGAAAATGGGGGAGATACTAAATGAATATTTTGCATCAGTATTTATTGTGGAAAAGGATAAGAAAGATATAGTCTGTAGGGAAATAGATGGTGACATCTTGCAAAATGTCCATATTACAGAGGAGGAAGTGCTGGATGTCTTGAAACGCATAAAAGTGGATAAATCCCCAGGACCTGATCAGATGTACCCTAGAACTCTGTGGGAAGCTATAGAAGTGATTGCTGGGCCTCTTGCAGAGAGATTTGTATCATCGATTAGTCACAGGTGAGGTGCCAGAAAACTGGAGGTTGGCTAACGTGGTGCCACTGTTTAAGAAGGGTGGTAAGGGCAAGCCAGGGAACTACAGATCAGTGAGCCTGACGTTGGTGGTTGCCAAGTTGTTGGAGGGAATCCTGAGGGACAGGATGTACAGGTATTTGGAAAGGCAAGGACTGATTAGGGATAGTCAACATGGCTTTGTGCATGGGAAATCATGTCTCACAAACTTGATTGAGTTTTTTGAAGAAGTAACAAAGAGGATTGATGAGGGCAAAGTAATAGATGTGATCTATATGGACTTCTGTAAGGCGTTCATCAAGGTTCCCCATGTGAGACTTGATTAGCAAGGTTATATCTCACTGAATACAGGGAGAACTAGCCATTTGGATACAGAACTGGCTCAAAGTTAGAAGACAGAGGGTGGTGGTGGAGGGTTGTTTTTTAGACTTGAGGCCTGTGACCAGTGGAGTGCCATAAGGATCGGTGCTGGGTCCTTAACTTTTTTGCTATTTACATAACTGATTTGGATGCGAGCATAAGAGGTACAGTTAGTAAGTTTGCAGATGACACCAAAATTGGAGGTGTAGTGGACAGTGAAGAGGGTTACCTCAGATTACAACAGGATCTGGACCAGATGGGCCAATGGGCTGAAAAGTGGCAGAAGGAGTTTAATTACGATAAATGCAAGGTGCTGCATTTTGGGAAAGGAAATCTTAGCAGGACTTATACACTTAATGGTAAGGTCTTAGGGAGTGTTGCTAAACAAAGAGATCTTGGAATGCAGGTTCATAGCTCCTTGAAAGCGGAGTCGCAGGTAGATAGGATAGTCAAGAAGGTGTTTGGTCATTATTGAGTACAGGAGTTGGAAGGTCATGTTGCGGCTGTACAGGACATTGGTTAGGCCAATGTTGGAATATTACGTGCAATTCTGGTCTCCTTCCTATCGGAAAGATGTTGTGAAACTTGTAAGGGTTCAGAAAAGATTGACAAGGATATTGCCAGGGTTGGACGATTTGAACTGTAGGGAGAGGCTGAACAGGCTGGGGATGTTTTCCCTGGAGCATGGGAGCTGAGGGGTGACCCTAGAGATTTACAAAATTGAAGGCATGGATAGGGTAAATAGGCCAAGTCTCTTCCCTGGGGTCGGCAAGTCCAGAACTAGAGGGGAAAGGTATAAAAGAGACCTAAGGGACAACTTTTTCCACAGAGAGGGTGGTATGTGTATGGAATGAGCTGTCAAAGGAAGTGGTGGAGGCTGGTACCGTTGCAGAATTTAAGCGGCATTTGGATGGGTTTATGAATAGGAAGGGTTTGGAGGGATATGGGCCGGGTGCTGGCAAGTGGGACTAGATTGGGTTGGGATATCTGGTCGGCATGGACAGGTTGAACCGAAGGGTCTGTTTCCATGTTGTACATCTCTGACTGTGAGCAAAGGTCCTGCTCCTTGGAACAATGAGTTGTGGTATGGCACAAATTTCAGGCTCCTGTTTGGGTGACATCTGTCACATGTTCGGAAAAGAGTGAAAGTGAAGAATGCATTGAGTAGTTGAGCAGGTAACTATGGGCAATAAATGTGTTTGGGGGCCTGATCCAGCAATTGTTCCTTTCCCTTTCCCTTTTAGTAGGTATTATCAAGGTAAGGAGAGCCTAACTTCGGGGTAAAACAACAATTGTCAGAATCAAGGGTGAAAAGCCAGTTGATCCAATCGGCTCTACTCCTTCACTGTAGTTTATAAAATCTTAGAAATGTGCAGGCACATTGAAAGCACTTCAGAGAGCACAAGTCCAGTGAAAAATGAACTGTTCAGAATAATAGCGTTGCTCAACTCAGGATTGCAGATTGGCAACTGGAAGTCCAACTGAGTCATGTTTGGTGAAATAACCAACAGAAGTAGGTACATTTAAAATTATTGTGGCATGAAGCATATTAATGCATTTTGTGAATCAAAAACCTTTTAAAATAATAAAGAGATCATTGAGACAACAAATGATGTGTCAAGGGAGACTTCGGCTATCAAAAAAACTTAAATATTGTTTACAATTAGGATGTAAAGCAGTGCATTATTCCTGTGTGATGCATACATTATTTATTTGCTTTTATGTATAAATGAGGCAATCCCATTCTGATTACAGTAAAATCTGTAATGAAGATTTACTAATGAGGATGAATAGCCATGATCATAATGAATGGTGGTGCAGGCTCGAAGGGCAGAATGGCCTACTCCTGCACCTATTGTCTATGAGGATCCGTTGGGAGATGATGAAGTGCTCCTTTATGCACAAACTCTCAAACTTGAGCTTTTTACTACAAAATTGCGGAAGTGTGAATTGCAATTTTTAAAAGAATTTCTCAAAACAAAAATCATCTCTTTTGGGGAACCTTATAAAAAAAAAGTGTTTGCAAATTCACTTTTTGAATTTAGCATCTCAATTTTTGCTTTCCTACTTAAATTTCAGAAAATTATTTTTAATTTTCTGTTTTTTATACATTTGATGAGACCACAACATGTGTGTGCTTCAAATGATTTATTCAAGGGAGTTTCCCAGTATAAATTTGTTTCAGGAAAGACTTTTGGAAGCCAGGAAATAAATCAATTAGAAAACAGCTTGGTTTGTGTATAATCTGACAGCCTAATGTGAATGCTTTTTATATTTTAGGCTCTTTCTGGTTATTGTGGTTTTATGGCAGCGAATCTTTATGCTCGGTCCATTTTTGGAGAAGATGCACTTGCAAATGTCAGCATAGAGAAACCGGTACATCTTGGACCAGATGCTCCTGTGACTGGTCACATACGCATTAGAGCAAAGAGTCAGGTCAGTGGTAATATATATTAGAATAATTGACAATTAACTGTAATCTATTTTTGTCAGACGATGTTTGTTATTATCAGCACAAAATCTTAAATTGCAAAATGAGGCTTTGAATACTTTAGCATCTAGCAAATGTTCTGTATTTCATTTCCTCTTCACTGTGTCTCCATTTTCTTACAGGGAATGGCTCTCAGTTTGGGTGACAAGATCAACCTGTCCCAGAAGAAAGTAAAAGCATAGTGGCTTTTTCAAACATCCATATTGGCTTAAAGTTATGTTTGTTTAATCCAACAATATCCTATGTTTATCTATAAACAAAGATCATAGATGTTGAGTATTTTGAAGAGAACTGGTAATTTTGTTGAGCTGTCCACGAAATTAAGCTTCTATTATGCATTTCAGAAGACTGTAGAGTTCTTTCCTTTTGTCTTTGTCTTGCTTCAGAGGTTCCCTGTTTTACACTAAAGTTTATCAATTAAAATAAAGATACAAAATTCTCCAAGTGTTCTGTGTTCATCTGCTTAATTATTGGGGATATGTGAAGCTATACATATATAGACGAATTTTAAACTAGATTAAATTATTTCTTTTGAGGAGAACCATATGTTTACCAAAACTGTGGTTAAAAGGAAGGGATTACCTATGGAAACTCATTTCTTGATTTATAGATAGGAAAATACGACTAGAAGAGACAAAGTGATGTTGGCATGTCATTAGAGACTCGTGTGATAAAGGCATATCTATAATTATGTAAATAGATTGAGCAATTCAAATTAGCAACCATACTGTAGAGGAGAATTTCTTGGAGTGTACATGGGTTGATTTTCCTGGACCAGTCCATTCAAAAACCAACCAGGCCATCCTGGACTGGATATTGTGCAATGAGAAAAGAATAATTTGCAGTCTAGCTGCATGATGTCCCTTGGGGATGAATGACCGTAATGTGGTAAATTCTTCTTCCAGTTAGAGAGTGATTGAAGTTGATTCTGAGTCCAGGGTCCTGAATCTAAATTTACAATGGTATGAGGCATGAGTTGGCTGTAATGGATTGGCGGACATTACTTAAAGGAGTGATGGTGGAAAGGCATTTAAAGAGTGCATGGATAAACTGCACCAATTGTTCATTCCTGTCTGGTGAAAAGTAAGATGAGAAATGTGACCAAATCATAGCTTACAAGGGATATTTGAGATAGTATTAGATCCAAAGATGAGGCAAATTGGCCAGAATGAGTACATTCTTACCACAAAGAAAAACTTTAACCTACACTCTTTGGTTAACTAAAGCTGATAGGAGAAATGTCAAAACAGATGTAAAAGCCTGAAACTGCACAGAGGTGAATGACAGGCCAGATAATTGGTCAGAGAATAAAGGACTGCATAGAATGGCTAAAAGTTTAATCAAGAATACACTAACACATGAGAGGAAGCTAGCTGGGAATGTACAAACGATTAGAGTTTCCACAGGGATTTACAAAAGAAAAGTGTAAATAAAGTGAGTGTTATTACTTTAATGAATGAGAATGGGGAGTTTTTATGCTATTAATGAGTAAATGGCAGAAGACACTTAGATCTGTCTTCACTGTAGGGTAGGAAAAGCATTTAAGTAATATTGGTAAATCAGAAGATGCAAGAGAGAGTAACATACAAAATTATAATCACAAAGGAAGTGATACTGAGCAAACTGAAGGAGCAGTCATGTCTCCAGATTGATATCCTAGGGTTTAAAAGAGATGGCTGTGTAGCTTGTAAACATGTTGGTGTTAATTTTCCAAAATTCTCTGGATTCAAGAACAGTTCTATCAGACTTGAAAGTAATAAATGTAACCTCGCTATTCAAAAAGGAAGGGAGGCAGGAAGCAGGAACCTATAAGCCTGGTTAGCTCGATGTCTGTCATGAGGAAGGTATTAAAATGGATTGTTAAAGACTATAGTTGTGCACTTGGAAAAACGCAAGGTAATCAAGAGTCAGTAGGGTTTTGTCAAGTGGAAATCCTGTTCATCAATTTAATAAACTACTTTGAAGGAATAATGTAAGCTGTGGATAAAGGGAGCTGGTTGGATTTCTGAAGGCATTTTTGATAAAGTGCCAAATCAAAGGTTATTATGGGAAATTAAAGCTCGTGGTGGAGAGGGCAGCATACTGGCTTGGATAGATTGGTTCCTGGCAGAAGACAGTATATACAAATAGTATTTGTTTAATTGACAGGATGTTCCTACAAGAATCTAAGCTTCAACCTATTACAATTTATATCATCACTTATTTACAGACAACATTAAAATAGGTAGGAAAGTATTGTTGTGAAGAAAATGGAGTGTCAAAGGCTGAGGGGTGACCTCATGAGGGGCATGGATAGGATATATAGACAAAATCTTTTCACTGGGGTGGGGTAGTCCAGAGCTATTGGGCAGCTCAGTGGTTAGCAGTGCTGCCTCACCACACCAGGAACCCGGGTTCGAATCCAGCCCCGGGTGACTTTCTGTGTGGAGTTTGCAAATTCTCCCCGTGTCTGCGTGGGTTTCCTCCAGGTGCTCCAGTTTCCTCCCAAAGTCAGATGAATTGACCGTGCTAAATTGTCCCATAGTGTTAAGTGAATTAGTCCGAGGGAAATGGGTCTGGGTGGGTTACTCTTAAGGTCGATGTGGACCAGTTGGGCTGAAGGGCGCCTGTTTCCACATTGTAGGGAATCTAATCAAATCTAGAGGGTATAGATTTAGGGTAAGAGGGGAAAGATTTCAAAGGGACCGATGCAGAGGGTGGTGCGTGTATGGAATGAGCTGCCAGAGGAAGTGGTGGAGGCTGGTACAATTGTAACATTTAAGAGGCATCTGGATGGGTATATGAATAGGAAGGGTTTGGAGGGATATGGGCCAGGTCCTGGCAAATGGGACTTTATTGGGTTGGGATATCTGGTTGGCATGGATGAGTTGGACCGAAAGGTCTGCTTCTGTGCTGTGCATCTCTGATTATGACATCAGGAGATTGCAAACTGATATTAATAGGTTGAGTGGGCAAAAATCTGGCAGATGGAGTGTAATGTGAGGAAATATGAAATTGTTCATTTTGACAGGAAGAAAGAAAAAGCAGAATATTACATAAACAAAAATATCCCAGAAATCACAGATTCAAGGGGATTTAGGTGATCTAGTGCATGAGTCACAAAAGGTCAGTATGCAGGTGCAGCTGCACATTATCATAAAGCCTAACGGGATGTTATCTCATACGAGAGCAATTGAACATAAAAGTGAGGATGTTATGCTTCAGTTACACAGGGCATTAGTGAGAGCACATCTTGAAACCTGTGTGCAGCTTTGGTCTCCTTATTTAAAGAAGGATGTCAGTGTTGATTAGATTTACAAGACTTATGAGGATTAGTTGACTTGTTTCCAGCAGAGTTTAGGTGGTTTGGGGTGACTTTCTTGAAGTGTATAAGACCCTAAATGGTTTTTACATAATGAACCTGTTTGGATAGAGGTGAGATTTTGTTTTCTCAGAGGGTGGTGCAACTTTGGAACACTGCCTCAGAAGGTCGTAGAAGTGGGGTCATTGAATGTTTTGTAAGACATAGATGGATAGGTTCTTGTAAGGCAGAGGAATTAACAGTGATCTGAGGTAGATGAGAATGTGAAATTTGTGTTGCAAACAGATCAGCTATGATATTATTGAATGATTCAAAAGGTTAAATGTGCTGTCTCTGCTCCTATTTCATGGTTGTTTGTTAGTTTTCCAACTGTCGCCATTATACTCTGAGCCTTGCACTGCCTGAACTAAAATAAGCAGCACCTTCTCAATCCATCACGCTGATGGGTAAGCCTCAGCAAATTGGGCAGTCAGTTTAAATTGCATTGTTATATAATTATCTATCATTTCTTGGCAGACTGCAATACATAAACACACAGTGGTAAGATAGTTGTTTGGCCACTGCTGGAGAGGGAAATCATGTTTTAGTATCTACACATGGATACGTGTGGGATTGTGTTTTGTGTTTACAACCTGAGCAGTAATCTAGCTGAGAGGATTGTCAACCCTTTCAGAAAGCATATGGACGTACATGGAATAGTGTAGGTTAGATGGGCTTCAGATTGGTATGATAGGTCGGCGCAACATCGAGGGCCGAAGGGCCTGTACTGCGCTGTAATGTTCTAATGTTCTACATATACCATATAACTAGAATAAAATATGTTGCCCCAAATGATTCAGATCAAATTCCCATTTGATCTCAGACAAGAATTATTGTTTGGCCAAATCAGATCAAATTAACATTAATCTAATTGAAAGGGAGTGGGAAAGATTAATTTGGTTTCTTCCATTCACATACACATTGGAATTCTTGTGTTCAATGCTGTGCTTTTCAAACATTGGTGTATTGTGCAAGACTTGAGATCAATCTTTCCTGCTTGATATTGATGTCAAATCGAAAAGTGTGACACTGGAAAAAATACAGCTTGTCAGGCAGCATCTGAGGAGCAGGAGAGTTGACATTTTGGGCATAAATCCTTCATCAGAAATGTGGAGGGGGAAGAGAGCTGAGAGATAGGGGAGTGCCTGGTGGAGAAGTAGGTGGGATGTTGATAGGTGGATGCAGGGAGGAGGTGATTGTGACAGGTTGATGGGGAGGGTGCAGCAGGTAAGTGGGAAGGAAGATGGACAGGTCAAGAGGGGGTGCTGAGTTGGAGAGTTATATCTGGGATAAGGTGTCACACTTTTCATTTCTGACTCTACAGCATCTGCAGTCCTCACTTTCTCCTGACATTGATGTCGGACAAGGCTGAAAATATCCATCAATCTATTCACCATAAAAATATATTCCACTATATCTACAAGATCCTTATAAAAGCATGAACATTAAAAATATTTTTGTATTTTGATGCATTACCACATCTCATTACATTAAAAGTGATACATAAATATAGGTTTGTTATTGAAGGCAAATGAATCTGAAACAATCAAGAAATACAAAAATATGCATAAGACCCTTATTGTGGTCACAAAGAATAATAAGGCCAAAGATAAACTCAGAATTTGGCTCATTTGCAGAGGGATAGAAATTGATAACAGGGATTTTGTATTAAAATTCTTTAGAAATTTGGTTAACTTGTATTGCTGTGTACAACTGTTCTCCATATTGCAAAAGGGATATAATCACTGGAATGAGTCTGTGTCAGATTGTGAGAGTGAACAAGAATGTGTGTGAAATTGCATGAATTTGTGTAAACGAATGCATAAGAGGTATGTGTATGAGTGAGTGTGCCATATCAGTAAACTCCGACGATGTGGAGGAAAACCTAAGCTAGAAGGCAAACTGCTTCAGGCTCTCACTTTTGCTTGAATCCTGGTGAGGCTAACTTGATGTGTGCCCTACCAAATGTGAACACAAAGTTAGTGTTAGCTCACTATCATGGTGATCAGGGCCCACAGCCTACTCGACTCTTTCAAGCTCTGTTTACTCAGTGAAAAATCAAAAATTTTTAATAAGTTCACTCACTCCTTGCCATCTTTTTAATGGACATTTTTTATTCATTACTCACTTTTTAAATGACTATTATAGCTTTGATGTGTTTTGTTTTGCAGTTAAGTTCTTTCTAATGTTTTTTTCAAACCTCAACATTTCTTTTGAAATTCCTGTTTAATGTTGTGCAAAGCCTTATCAATGAAAAACATTCATTCTTTGGTCCCTTGAATGAGAAAACTCAAAATATGGTTTCTCACATGTAAAGGTTGAACAAATCCTGATTCAAGGGAAAGCTTCAGGGGAGAAGGAAATGGAAGAATGTATTGAAGGAGTTATATGATGAACAGAGGAAATTGGTGTAGAGCATAGGCATTAACATGAACATTATTGGGGTTGAATGCCTGTTGGGTGCTGTAAATATGATGTGGTATTGTGTATTATCTTAGTCTCACCCTAATTTTAGGTAATAGTAGTGGATGAGGCTCTAACATCCCATGATTTAGTGAAACTCATTGTAATTTTGATTATGTGGACACATTCTGATTTTATTTTCAATGATTATATTGATTGTACCTGCCCTGCTTTGAGAGTGTTCTATTATCAACCTACAGAACGTGATGACTAAAATGGCTCCCACTACATCAATGTCCTGCTCACCTGGGACCACTCAAGATTTTGGAGATGTGTGACAGATATCCCAGGAGCTGCTATGCTGCATACATTTTGGAGAACTCTCAGTTTCCAGCCACCTTCCAAGGTTTCCTTCCACCAGAGATGGCTGCTGGAATTCAAGGGCTACCCCCAGTGTGGCTGATGATACATTCATGAAACCCTCAGCCTGAATGACGATATAAAGCTGCCTGTGCTCCCAGTCAACCGATAGTGGAACAAATACACAGGCCTCTTTCAAATGAAGTTTTGATATCGGTTTGATCTGGCAGGTATTTTAAACCAGATACTGTAAGCAATGGACTGGCCCTTACAATGTGGTCCTGCACCATTCGAACTCAAGGCAAGGTGCAGAAAATGAACCTGGAGTGAAAGGTCTCAGGTGAGCAGGACATTATTGGCATAGGAATTTAATCCTCTTACTAAGATGGCTTTTTCAGTGTCTGTTAAGGTCGGTCAGATAAGTTTTGTTATTTTGTGTAAGTTTGTCTACTTTTTTCTGCAGGTCTAGCTTTTTCATTTTCTATGTTTTTTTTGCTGTTGAATATCTATGGCTTGTTGAACTGTGTCCATTCATGGTCTGTTGCATTAGTAAGGATTTTTGACGCAAAAGTTTCCTGTCATATTTATGGGGTCTGTTGTGGGCATCATTAATTATTTCTCTAAGCAATCTATGGCCGTGTTGCTCTGCTGTTGTTTTGGCTAGTGGGGTATTAAGGGGAGGTTTGTATTGAAGACATTTAGGTAGTACCTGTTTCCTTCGGCATTCATGCAGGAAGTACAGCTGCTCGCGAGTGGTGCTCTGTCAGATGGCAATGGTTTCCCACTTTCGGGCCAGTTTTAGCGTATTGCGCCCATCGGTTTTAGTGAGTTTTAAGAAGATTTGTAGCTCAGTTTGAGGTTCTGGATGTAGGTTTGCTCACTGAGCAAACACTGAACAGACACTGAGAAAGCTGTCTTAGTAAGAGGATTAAATTCCTACTTCCAGGGTGCTGACAAGAAAGATTTCTTCGCAGCATGAGGATGAAAGACAACCAACTCACAGAAGAAACCCAGCAAACCATCAGAGAGGCAGTCACACCGCTATTAAGCAGGAAAAAGGAAGGAAACACACTCAATACACAAAAAAGGACAGCACTAAAAAGACTAAAAAAAATTGTTGATGTAAGATGGCTGTTGAGCCATCCTTTGTCTGCAGGTAGGATAAAAAAGACTCTACATTGAGAAAGCAAATGCACTACTTACCAATGAGTGGCGATAGACCCGACACCACAACCAGAAAACTGAATCACAGCCCTACTCAAAACATTTCAGAAATCTGGAGAAATAAATAAGACCAACATCCAAAAAATGAAACCAGATGGATCCAACACATCATGCTTCTATGGATTCCCCAATATTCACAAACCAGGAGCCCCCCCTCAGACCCATCGTCTCACTACCTGGAATACCAACTTACAGAATGGCCAAGGAGCTCCACCAAAGACTAAAACACTCAGTAGAAGATTCACGCCATTCCATTTACTTCATCCAAGAATTCCTGAAGAATGGGCGGCACGGTGGCACAGTGGTTAGCACTGCTGCCTCACAGCGCCGGAGACCCGTGTTCGATTCCCGCCTCAGGCGACTGACTGTGTGGAGTTTACACGTTCTCCCCGTGTCTGTGTGGGTTGGCCATGCTAATTGCCCGTAGTGTTAGGTAAGGGGTAAATGTAGGGGTATGGGTGGGTTGCGCTTCGGCGGGTCGGTGTGGACTTGGGCCGAAGGGCCTGTTTCCACACTGTAATGTAATCTAAAAAAAAAACATCAAAGACATCAAGATAGAAGAGGATGAAATAATGGTCTCCTTTGATGTAACAGATCTGTTCACATCCAAAAATGTCAACCTGGCCAAGGAAACACTGACTACATTATTAGAAGAACCAAAGACATATACACCATACACCACCAACTTCAGCAAGGACAGTATCGTTAAGCTAGTGGACCTATGCCTTACCACCCACTTCACCTTCAACAACAAAATCTACAAACAAACCAACAGAACACCCATGTTATCTCCAATGTCAGGGTTCTTAGCAAAGGCAGTAATGCAGAGACTCAAACAAACAGCTCTGCTAACCTTCCAACCCAAACTTTGGGTACGCTACGTCATCTTTGTCATCACTGAATGAAACAAATTAGAGGATACCTTCAAGGCCATCAATAGTAACCTTACTGGCATAAAATTCACTAAAGAGGAGGAAAACAACAACACACTGCCATTCCTAGATGTTTCAGTAGAACGAACAGCCAATGGGGATCTTCAAACCAGTGTCTGCAGGAAAACAACACATCCAGACCAAATATTGAACTGCAATCATCCCAACATCCACAAACAAAACTGCATTAGAACATTTGTTCAACGAGCCACTCACTGCAGCACAGACGAACTATGCAGAGCAGAGGAAAATCACCTATACATTGTAGTTAAAAAGAACGGGTACTGTGTAATATCCTTGCCCATTGCGTGAGGAAGAACATTCTACTAAATTGGACGTCAGAAAAACCACCAGGTCTTATGGGGTGGCGTAAGCTGGTGATGGAGCATCCCCCCCCCCCCCACGATTACCGCACAAATATGATACACCACAAAACGGAACCGTTTTATAGGATGTGATGGCCCTTTTTAAAGTATATTGAAACTGACTTGTCAGCAATATTAGTCAGGGCTGTGGTATAGCCGTGGGAATTTTTATGGGTGCCCGTTGTGCCTTGGGAGGAGGAGACTGGTAGGAAAAGAAAATGGGTACTGTCGGGGGTACTCCCAGGGATGGGAGCTTCAGTGGAAGTGTGATGAGTAATTTAATTTAAGTAACTTGAATGTAATTTAAGCTAGTATTTGTTCAATATGTTTGTCGTTTAGTTTTTGTTAAGTAGATAGGTTTGTTTTGGTCAAATAGTTATGTTATGGCCTTGTTCTTTGTACTGTTTTCGTTTTGATGTTTTTTTTTCTTTGTATAAAAATGTTTTGTAAAAGATTTTTAAAAGCTTCTCAATAAAAATATTTATTAAAAAAAAGAACGGATACCCAATGAACATTGTCTACTGATTTCTGAGCAACAAACACAATCAAGCAGACAAAACACATCCAGAAACCCTAGCCACTCTCCCCTACATCAAAGACATCTTGGAAATGACTGCCAGACTACTCAGACCCCTTGGCATCATGGTAGCCCACCAACACATTCAAACAGCAGCTAATGAACTTCAAAGACCTTATACAGACAACAAGCAAAACTAATGTCATCTACAAAATACCTTGCAAGAACTGTAACAAACACTACATTGGACAAACAGGCAGAAAATTAGCCACCAGGATGCATGAACATCAACTAGTCACAAAACAACATGACCCACTCTCACTAGTATCTTTACATATGGATGAGGAAGGACACAACTTCAACGGGACAACACATCCATTCGAGGACAAGCCAAATAGAGACGTGCATGAGAATCCCTAGATGCATGGCATTCCAACCAGAACTCTATCAACAAACACATTGTCTTGGATCCCATTTACCATCCCACCCCTGAGAAAAATGACAGGAAATGATGTCACCACAGGAAATGATGTCACCAACTCAAAGATATCAATAGAAAGCGGGCTACACCACCAGTGCTTCATTCGGAAGCTCACTGAAGGTGTTACCTAGTATGGTGACAAAATGTCTGAAAACGAACCTTCCAGCTCAGTGAGCAAACCTACACCCAGAACCTCAACCTGAGCTACAAATCTTCTCAAAGCTCACTAGCAATTAAATATGTTACCTGACTAGCACTTTTTATTATTTGTGAGAACCACTGAATTTTGCTTTTAATGGCTCATGTTGTAAAGGCAACAATACCAATACTTCATCTTCTTCTTTAAAATTTCTGGTTGTTGCACGTTTATTTGTATGTTTTGGGAGGTTTTCAGATGTTCATTTGCAACTCCACATGCTCCTGTTTACCTTTTGAGAAATGGGAATGCTTATTCAAACATTGAAGATGCATTTTTCTTACTTGACGATTTACCTCATCAGTTTTAATGGTCCTCTTATTTCATGGCCACAAACTAATTTGAGTGGGCTGAAGACAGCCAACTCATTTGGAGATTCTCTGGTTGAAAATAAAAGAAAATTTGATACTCATAGCCCATATTTTGAGAGTTTTGTGACAGCTCTTCACAGCATCTTGTGTCTGCAGATAGTACCCAGTTGACTTTCATTGTTTAATTTCCAAACTACTAATCGCATTTTGAAAGAGCTTTAACGTAAAGTTTGATCCTTGATCAAATTGTGCTTTGGGAGACGATAATGAGTGAAAAACTGAGAGTTTTTCCACAACCACTTAGGCTTTGATTGTTCTTTAGGGAGTAGCCTCTGAAATTGAGTACCCAATCATTTCTGGCTATCATTTTAGGCAATGTCCTGCACAATCCACAAGTGTACGACTGAATGGTTCCTCCAAAACTGGTAGCGGAATCGGATGCTAGTTTAGTCACATGTTGCCTGGTTTTTCGACAGCTCATGGGAACTTGCAATGGGTCAGTTTTCTTTTAAACACAAGCTGTTTCCTACAGTCCAAAAGTCAGATTTCACTCACAGCTCCTAGTTCACTGCTTCAAACCAAAATTTATGAAAGAATAAAATGAAAATAATGAAAAATCAATGAGGCTTTAGGAGTAATTTTGTTAAACTTGCAGCATTATACTAATGCTTGCATCTGAGAGGTCCCCATGAAATTATGTAGAACATGGTTGTCTCAGAAAGATGATCAGTAACAGCCCTTGGTACTCACTTTTGCCCACTCCCTGAATGAAGTGAAGTGCAGCAAGAGATGTGGTCAGCAGGCAGGGGAACAATAACTTCGGCAGCCAGAAAGTTACTTTTCTCTGTGAAATAAATTATGTTCTTTCGTTATTAATACATTGGCAGCCTCTTGTGAATGTGTTCAGTGACTGACCACTATCAAATAGCATAAAAAACATATGGTCTATCAAACTTGTCCAATATTACCATCAGCTGTGATCAAAACAAGATCAACGGAATAATATTGACTAAAGATAATGTAATGTGCACGGAAGTTTATTTTATCACCCACGTGTACCTATCAGTTGTTTATAACTAGAACATTACAGTGCAGTACAGGTCCTTTGTCCCTCAATGTTGTGCCGATCTGTGGAATTAATCTGAAGCCCATCTAACCGACACTATTCCATTCTCGTCCATATGCCTATCCAATGACCATTTAAATGCCCTTAAAGTTGGCGAGTCTACTACTGTTGCAGGCAGTGCATTCCACAGCCCTGCTACTCTCTGAGTAAAGAAACTTCCTCTGACATCTGTCCTATATCTATCACAAAACTGTAGTCCATTGTCATGTTTTCTCAATATGTGCACTGTGCCAAATTTAGCTTCAACGTCGCTTTGTTGTACTATCACAATGTGGTCGAGTGGTGGAGCTATCAGGCCCGAGAGGGAGAGACGCTGTCTCAGTTGGTGTAAAAAAATGTCACCATGCGTCGATCCTAAACAAACTGACGTTTAATCTCGCTGATATTCATAAAACGAGTGAATTTTTTAAAAAACTGATGGTAATTAGAAATCCTAAAATATTTAACATGTCAAGCTTAAAAGTGCAAATTCTGAGTTTGTATTCTACACACTGACAGTAATGGTCAGATAGAAACGCTTCAGCAAACATTACTACATTGTTCACTGCCACTTCAGGATGAGTGCGTCATCTGCATGAGGATTTTATCCTTTGTATGGAGAGGCTGAAGTCCATATCACTTAAAACTGCCATGAATGTACATAAGTGATAACTCCCACACAGCGAGAGAATACCAGACAAAATATTTAGTTTGGAAATGTTTAGTTGTTTCTTAATGACGCTTTTAAAATTGCGTATATTTAAATCTGATCTTTTTCAAGCATTTACTTAAAACGAGCAAAACTACTTGAGTTTTCTAGATGTGGCTAATCATTCTACCGTTAAACTCGTAATTGTTTCATGTTGCTTATTTCGGTGCGGATTTTCAGTTTTTATCACCACTTTTGACCCGTGAAATGTCATTATATAATAAATATTTATATAAATGGTTTAAAATGGAAATGAAACGGATCAAAAATCTACGAACTTTCTTTCAAACTGACTGAATAATTTCGGTAAAAGTATGGACTGTCTGACAGATCTTTCATCAATCAGCCTTGATACAGAGGAACAGTTAAACTCCTCGTGTTGATGGCCGGCCAAAGTGTACTAAACCATTAATAATCACTTCAGTCTGGTATTAGCGGAAAGGTTGAATCATCTCATTCCTCAGTGCTGAGACCTGATTACTGTGTATGTTTCATGAATATAACGAACCTATCATACAACTCGATCCAATGAAAACAGAGGACCATGACTGTAATAATTCAAATAAAAAATCTCCACACGTGTGCGCAACGAGAGAATTGAACGGCCCTCTTGCTGTAAACTTAACCATTTCTCATTTAAAAAAAACTGTGTTCTACAATTAAATTCATTTCGAGTTCGAACAAGTAAAAGATCGTTCGTTTGCAGCTAAAGATAGGACCAAATTCAGCCCTTTAAGCCTGCTCCACTATTCTGGATTTGCTATGATTGGTATAAATGTTACGTGTGGACGGTTCAAGGGAAAGCCAGTTATGACAAGCAAAAGAAAGCAGCAAACAGTCACAAATATGGCATTGCAGGAAGAAAAGTTCTGCAGGTTTTCAGATGAAAAGAAATGCACAGAATGAACGAATGCAGTCTGGCTCCCCGAGTCCAGCTCCCTGCTCTTTCCCCCAGCTCCAGTCCTGATACAGACCTTTGTCCCTTCTCCTGCCAATGTCCCAATCTTCATCTCACCACCCAACAGAATCCCAAACAGAATTCTTGAAAACTTAAGTATTTATTTCCAGCCAATGTCAAAACATTGTCTGTCCTGATTTGTATTACAACGCCTGAGACAGGAATCAGGTGAACCTGGTTGCCAATTTCTTCAAACTGTTCCCAGAAAGCATAAACTTCAGGGTATGGATGAAAGGCTGCTCGGTAAGCTCATTTGGAGTTCTACACATTTAGGTGTATAAAAAGAATTAATTAGAAAGGACAAGCACACAATATCGCAGGCTGTAACCACTGCCAGGGCACAAGAAATGACAAGTAGACAGGAAATGCTGACCACTCAAATGATTATCTTTCAATTAAGTCAAGAGAAAAGCAACAGAGTTGGTACAGTAAAAGAAAGCATGTATATCAGACAGAAAGATATGCAAGAGATGTAGACAATGACATGAACTCACAGACATATGAAACTCTGACAGATGTGGATGAAACTGCAGAGTTTGTGGAAAGCCTTATCACTGGAAAAAGACGTTATAATATAGAAAGAACATGTTAATGACTTTTTAGAGTCAGAGCAACAGGACAAATGGTAAGAAAAAAACTCAAAGCATCTCTACCCTGAAAGATGACAAAAATTTGAGAACTCAATAAAGAGAGGAAACATACAATTCCCATAGAAAAGAAATTCAGACAAACATTTAGATCAGTAAGAAGAAGAGGAATATGGCTAAACCATAAATCTAAAGCCGAAGATTGATACTGAGCAAAGAGCAATCTATTTTGATGAAGATTAGACCCAGAAGACCTTTACTAAAAATTTGAATGTAATTGGATAATCAAGGAAAGGCTCTCTGAAGCCAAACAAATAAATGCAACAGCTAGGAACAATTCAAAGTCCAGCAATGGAAGATGTTAGCTGTATGGTCCACATCACTGAAACAGATGGTTCTGCTATGCTGGAATTGAACAATTGAGAAAAGCTACACCTTTTTCCAGGAAACTATGAGATAGGAGGTTTGGGTATAAAGATTCATTATCTAGTGAATGCAACACCACAACATTGAGTCAAATTAGAGAGGATACCAATAAAAACAAAAAGTTATGCTATTTCAGAAAGTAATCTCAGGATAGCCTGTGTGGGCGGCACGGTGGCACAGTGGTTAGCACTGCTGCCTCGCAGCGCCAGAGACCCGGGTTCAATTCCCGACTCAGGCGACTGACTGTGTGGAGTTTGCACGTTCTCCCCGTGTCTGCGTGGGTTTCCTCCGGGGGCTCCGGTTTCCTCCCACAGTCCAAAGATGTGCAAGTCAGGTGAATTGGCCATGCTAAATTGCCCGTAGTATTAGGTAAGGGGGTAAATGTAGGGGTATGGGTGGGTTACGCTTCGGCGGGTCGGTGTGGACTTGTTGGGCCGAAGGGCCTGTTTCCACACTGTAAGTAATCTAATCTAATCTAATCTAACCTGAAGCCTGAAATAATATAACAGTCAGTCCACAAAAAGCAGTACTAGTCTATCAAAAATGAAATCTCACGAGATGATGGTGTTCTGCTATCCAGATACAGAATAACCCTAGATCCAAAATGATGCAGGAATAAATTCTCTTGAAAGAAAACAAAGGCCACATGGAATCGGAGAAGTGTAAACTGAGAGCCAGGTCAGCTGTGTATTGGATAGGCATCTGTAAAGTTATTGGAAGAGTGGAACCTTACAGTAATGTATGCCAGAAATGCATAGGAACTCAGCTGAAGTTGTTGATGTAGCTGAAATTCTAAAGTGACACATCTTTGAGACTGAAACTGGTACTACAAATCACACTCTAAGTCAACATTTGAAGACTTCAAAAATTATTGCAAAAACAGGGGTTAACTTAAATGCAGAATATAAAATTTGAACTGTCAGTTTGGGTTGAATGTTCCTCATTTTGAAATGTGAAAAGAAACATTGATAATTTAGATTAAATTGATGTGTCACAATTTGTTACACAAATTAATTGTACAAAAATACTTCTAACACAAGCAAAATATTTTAAAATTGTCAAATTCATTGTCTTCACTATTCAATGGAAACAGTTCATCTAATTCATTGTGAATCACTTGGTAATGGCATCTTCAAATGGACCTCACTCTGGATGAGATGTCATTCTGTTGCTTGTAGAATTATTCATCCACAACAAATCATCTTTCTCTCCATCTATTGAATAACAGAATCATAGATTTGCTTTGTTTTATTCTCTCATGGGACATAGAAAAAATAAATAAGAAGAGAGAAGATTAAATATGAAGGTGAGCTAGCCAGTAATATAAAGGAAGATGGTAAGAGTTTCTTTAGAAATGTAAAGGGGAAAAGAGAGGCAAAAATGGTCATTGGGCTGCTGGAAAATGACACAGGAGAGATAGAAGTGGGGAACAAAGAAATGGCTGAGGAACTGAATAATTACTTTGCCTCATTCTTCACAGTGGAAGACATGAGTAATTTCCCAAACATTCAAGAGAGTGAGGGGGCAGAGCTGAGTATATTGGCCATCACCAAGGAGAAAGTGCTAGAAAAGCTGAATGGCCTGAAGGTGGATAAATCACCTGGACCAGATGGATTACACGCCAGAGTTCTAAGGGAGATAGCTGAAGAGATAGTGGAGGCATTAGTGGTAATCTTTCAGGAATCACTAGAATCAGCAAGGGTCCCAGAGGACTGAAAATCACTAATATAACACCCCTGTTTAAAAAGGGAGTAAGGCAGAAGATGGAAAATTACAGACCAATTAGCTTAACCTTGGTCATGGATAAGATCCTGGAATCCATTGTGAAGGATGAGACTTCTGAATACTTGAAAGCGTATGGTAAAATTGGGCAGTCAGTATGGGGGTGATCATGCCTGACAAATCTGCTAGAACTCCTTGAAGAAGTAAAGAGCAAATTAGACCAAGAAGAATCAATGGATGTTATCTACCTGGACTTCAGAAAGGCCTTTGACAAGGTGCCACATAGGAGGCTACTGAGTAAGATAAGGGACCATGCTGTTAGAGGCAAGGTGCCAGCATGGATAGAAGATTGGCTGTCTGGTAGAAAGCAGAGAGTGGGAATAAAAGGGTCCTTCTCAGGATGGCAGCTGGTGACAAGTAGTGTTCTGCAAGGTTCAGTGTTGGGACCACAACTTTTCACCTTTTACATTAACGATTTAGATAAAGGAATTGAGATCATTCTGGCTAAGTTTGCAGATGATACAAAGATAGGAGGAGGGACAGGTGGTTTGAGGAGGCAGGGAGGCTGCAGAGGGATTTGGAAAGGTTAGGAGAGTGGGCAAAGAAGTGGCAGATCGAGTACAATGGGAGAAATTGTGAGGCCATGCACCTAGGTGAGAAGAATAGAGAAATTGACTATTTTCTAAATTGGGAGAAAATTCAGAATTCTGAAGTGCAAAGGGATTCAGAAGTTCTAGTCCAGGATTCTCTCAAGGTAAAACTTTCAGGTTGAATCAGTAGTTAGGAAGGCAAATACAATGACGGTATTTATTTTGAGAGGACTTGAATCTAAAAGCAGTGATGTACTTCTGAAGCTCTACAAGGCTCTGGTCAAGGCCACATTTGGAGTATCGTGCGCAGTTTTGGGCCCCATATCTCAGGAAGAATTTAGTAGCTCTGGAGCGGGTTCAGAGGAGATTCACGAGAATGGTCCCAGGAATGAACAGCTTAATGTATGAGGAACGTTCGAGGACTCTGGATCTATACTCGATGGAGTTTAGAAGATGGAGATAGAAAGGTTCTTGATTGTAAATGGGAATCAAGGGTTATGGGGAGAAAGCGGAAGAATTGGTTGAGAAACTTCTCAACCATGATTGAATGCAGAAGCAGACTCGATGGGACTGAATGGCCTAATTTTTGTTCTTATGTCTTATGGTCTTATGCACAATGCTAGCATTTATTGCCTGTCCCCAGTTGCCTTTGAGAAGTTGGTGGTGAGCTGCCTTCTTGAACCACTGCAGTCCATGTTCTGGACATAAACCCACACTGCCCTTAGGGAGGGATTTCCAAGAATTTGACCCAGCAACAGCAAAGGAACAGTAATATATTTCTGAGTCGAGATGGTGAGTGGCAGAGGGGGAACTTGCAACTGAAGGTCTTCTCATGTATCTGCTGCCTTTGTCCTTCCAGGATGAAGTGGTCATGAGTTTGGATCTAAGGATCTTGGGTGAATTTCTGCAGTGCATCTTATAGATAATAGATGCTGCTGCTACTGAGCTTTGGTGTGGAGGGAGTGAATAATTGTGGATGTAGTGCTAATTCAGTGGGCTGCACTGTTCGAGATGGTGTCAAGCTTCTTGAGTGTCATTGGAGCTGCACTTATCCACTCAAGTAGGGAAGTGTTCCATCATACGCCTCACTTGTGCCTTGTCGATGGTGGAGGAAGTTTGGGGACTCAGGAGGTAAGTTACTCATTGCAATATTCCTACGTTAAGATCTGTTCTTGTAGCTGCTATATTTATGTGGTAAGTCTCATTGTGCTTCTTATCAAAGATAACCCCCAAGCTGTTGACAGTGGGGGATTCAGTGATGGTAATGCAATTGAATGTCAAGGAGTGTGGTCACATTGTCTTTTATTGGAAATGGTTATTGTCTGGCATTTGTGTGGAATGAATGTAACTTACCACTTTTCAACCTATCTCTGATTACTGACCAGATCTTGCTGCATTTGACCATGGAGAATTACAAATGGTGCTGAACATTATACAATCATCAGTGATCATCCCACTTCTGACCTTAAGATGGAGGGAAGATCATAGATGAAACACCTGAAGATGGTTGGGCTTAGGACAGTGCAGAAGGAGGCTATTCAACTCATTATGTTGTTGAGCTTGCTGAGCTTTTAATTCAGCACCAATCTCCAACCTGTTCCCCGTAATCCAAATATTAGAACTTCAGAATATAAGAAGTAGGAACAGCAGTAGACCATCTGGCCCTTCAAGCCTACTCTGCCAATCAATAAGATAATGACTGATCTTTTTGTGGCCTCAGCTCCACTTACCTGCCCTCTCACCATAACCCTTAATTCTTTTACTGCTCAAGAAATGATCTATCTTAGTTGTAAAAACATTTAATGAGGAAGCCACAATTACTTCACTTGGCAGGGAATTCCATGGATTCACAACCATCTGGGTGAAGAAATTCCTTCTTAATTCAGTCCTAAATTTGCTCCCTCTAATTTTGAGGCTATGCCTCTTGTCCTAGTTTCACCCACTAGTGGAAACATCCTCTTATACCTTATTTCTAAATAATCACTGAATGTTGTCTTGAATATGTGATGATGCTATGGCTTCAAGATGTGCATTTTCTCCTTTTTTCTGAGGAGGGGTTTTGAAACAGGTGTCTGTTCCAAGCCAATAAAGTAAACAGCTTCTGAGGCCCCCTATGAAAAATATTTAGAATACTAGAAGCAGCATGAATGGGTGGAGTCAGCCTTCCACAGAACCAGGGTTTTAGCTTAATTTGCAATAATTGGAGTTTTGAAGTTGATAGTGGAGACTAATATATATCACTCTGACACAGAGAAGGCTGGAGTTCTTTCTCTCTCTCTCTGAATTTTCTATTGGTGTTCTTTCTTCTTGGAATGGAGAAACATTGCATTGCATTTTACTGAATTTCTCTTTGCCAAGGGCATATTTATGGGATGTTACTGTTATTGGAACAGTTGCTGTATAGTAATTAAATAATCTATAATTCTAGTGAGTTTTGAGAAGATTTGTAGCTCAGGTTGAGGTTCTGGGTGTAGGTTTGCTCGCTGAGCTGGAAGGTTCGTTTTCAGATGTTTTGTCACCATACAAGGAACATCTTCAGTGAGCCTCCGAATGAAATGGAATAAAGTCCGCCGATTTCTGAGCAACAAACCCAAACAAGCAGACAAAACACATCCAGAAACCCTAGTCACTCTGCCCTACATCAAAGACATCTTGGAAATGACTGCCAGACGACTCAGACTCCTTGGCATCATGGTAGCCCACTAACACACTCAAACAGCAGCTAATGAACTTCAAAGACCTTATACAGACAACAAGCAAAACTAATGTAATCTACAAAATACCTTGCAAGAACTGTAACAAACACTATATTAGACAAACAGGCAGAAGGCTAGCCACCAGGATACATGAACATAAACTAGCAACAAAACGACATGACCCACTCTCACGAGTATCCTTACGAACAGATGAGGAAGGACACCACTTCTACTGGGACAAAACATCCATCCTAGGACGAACCAAACAGAGACACGCATGAGAATTCCTAGAAGCATGGCATTCCAACCGGAACTCTATCAATAAACACATTGACTTGGATCCCATTTACCACACCCTGAGAAAAAGAACAGGAAATGACATCACCATAGGAAATGATGTCACCACAGGAAATGACATCACCAACCTAGGGAAACTCAAATATATAAATAGAAAGCGGGCTACACCACCAGTGCTTCATTTAGAGTCTCACTGAAGATGTTACCTAATATGGTGGTGAAATGTCTGAAAACGAACCTTCAAGCTCAGCGAGCAAACCTATATCCAATCTGTAATTCTGTTAAGTTGTCCAGTACAGTTAAAATTATACGAATTCTTCTTTCTTTTGTTTGTACTGTATTTTAAATCGAGGGTAAAAATAAAGTGTGTTTTGCTTCAACCCAAATAGCATGACCAAATGAATTACATCTGGGACACAGCACTTTACCTGCCTTTAAATAAGAAAAAGGTTAGGGTCCAGATTATTTCCTTGATATATTTAAAGGGGCTTTGGGCTGGTACATAACAAATGCCTCAATTGAACCTGCCTTCACCACACTCCCAGGCAGTGCATATCATAACTATTCAGCATGTGAAGAATTATTTTCGCCTCTCACGTCGTTTTTGAAAATTCTGATGACACTTATTGCTCTAATGGCCTCCTACAATTTGATAGCAAACTGCCAAAAGCATGAAGTGTGGCAACAATTATATACCCATTCTTTCTGAAGAAATATTTCTCTGTCCACTCTCCATCTATTCTGTTTGCTGCAAACATGTCCCTGAATGGCTTGTGAGAGCACACATCCAGAAGTTGAACAAAGGGCATCAGACTCCCTCAAATAACTGCAATATAGGTGTTATATTTTTCAGATGCATCTCTTGATCTTATTTGTGAAATGTGATCTGAACATGACCCATACTAAACAGCTGCATTTCTAAAGTTGATCTCCAGTATGTCTGTTGCACACATTATTGGTCCATACCTTCACTTCCTCCTCATCCATTCAACAGTAATCATGAACATGCATTAAACCTCTGGTAGCCAATTTTATATTTGATGTGATTTTATTGGGAAAATTACTATCGGCAATAATTTTGTGTGGTCAGCATAGGGGAATCTTGTCTTTTCATAAAGTGTTGTTTTCATTAGATCTATTTTTGAAGCTTTCCACTAAAATGTTTGGCTACTGGGCAGATTGAAAGTCATGGGTGGAATCTTGGTTTTCTTCCCCCCAAGTCTCATGCTGCTTTACTGGAAACTGTTAATTTTTTGGCAGTGAAGTCTTTTGGTAGTCTCTGAGCAACTGTGCCAGGTTGCTAGACTGTTTCAGCATGTCAAGTGGAATTTCAATTTAGACTCAAAATGCTCGAGTTTCATTGAGTGTATTTCATGGTGCTCTGTAAAGGGCTGGGAGATGAATACATTGTTACATGGAACATCACTGTGGTGTAACATTGAATACAGTAACTCAGGTTATACATTCTCAACACAGTGTAACAATATAACATTCAAAACAAAAAGTAGTTTTTTCACACATGATCCTGAGATTGAAAATTGGAAAGCAAATACAATTTAATGTAACTGAGCGGACCAAACAAAAATGTATAAGGAAAAGTAATGGATTGTATGCGAACACAATCTTGTTGAAAAACTGGATTAATGTGATTAATGAGTAAAAGACGCAAAAGAACAAAAGAATGGGATCAACTAAATGTCTGTCCGCTGACAGACAGGATAGGTGCCGGGCCACCTGCCGTGCTTTATTATTCTGTCTACGATGTGACTAATTTAGATCTGGATTTACTGAGGGGAATAGACTACAATAATTGATAGTGACTGCTATGCAGCCACCCCTTATTGAATTGGATGGAAAATGGGATTGAAACTAAAAATGCTGGGAAATACTCTGAAGTTTCTGTCAATATCTTTGGAAAGGAAAGAATTCATGTCTCAGTCATACTCTTTACAGATGCTACCTGATCTGCTGCGTATTTCTGGTATTTTCGGATTTTGATTCCAGATTTCCAGAATCTCCGTTTTTTGTTTTTGCATTCGTTGTGTGAAGGAAGACATACTCCGCAGGTTGGTTTATTTCCCTAATTCAGTCAAGATTACATTTATTTGTGCTGCAACATTAGGGGGAGCACTTTGTGAACATGTACGGCATCCTCGGTCAATATGCTGCCTGAAAACAAGTGGGTTCGACATAGACTAACAATACGGCGCGGTCCTTAATCAACTGCAAGGTTCTTGGGAGGCACTGTGCCCATCATTTGTCAACTGCTCCCTTTGTGAAATCTCAGTCAAAGCTGAGGCGATGAGATCCCCGATTTCTAATGAACTCAGACTGAGGAGAGAACTGAGTGCAATTTTTGAACGAAATTCTGAGAAGTAAATTTCTGAAGTGGGGAGGCTAGTGAGCGAAAACAGGATTAAGGATTGGGAGATAAATAGTGGAAGCTGGGGTTGGGTTAGATACTGGGGTGGTCGCCTCATTGAGTCTGACGCGGCTGTGTGTTGTGTTGTGTTATGGGGCGGGGCGGGGCGGGGAGTGACAGTGTGAATATTGAGCAGCCGATTTATTTACATCTGATTACAGTTTCTGACCAGCTCCGGCGGCGCCTTCCATCTGCAGCGGCTGTCGCTTCCCGGCCTGGCCTCCCCTATTTGTTCTCTGTGTGTGTGTGGTGGTGGTGGTGGCAGTGGCGGCGGCTCCGAGTGTTGCCGCTTCCTGCTGCCGGCGGCGCGCCCACTTCCATGAGTCACACTCTGACAGACCGTCCGCTCCTTTGTGTCGCCCGGAGAACTTTCTCGACCCCTCCGTGCTGCTGCTGCTGAAGTTTTACTGCTCATTACCTCACTTCTCCCCGGGCGGTCTCTTTGTCAGTCGCCGCGGGAAGGAAGAGCAGAGAGTTGGGAGAGAGGAGAGGAGACGGAGTGCCAGGCTCCGGCCCCAGGCCCAGGCCCGGTTACCATGGCAGCCGCCAAGGACGGAGTGGCCCAGGAGAAGTACAAGCTGGTGGTGGTGGGCGGCGGCGGCGTGGGCAAAAGCGCTCTCACCATCCAGTTCATCCAGGTCAGTGCGGGACTGCGGGTGGGCCTCTCCTCTCCGAACTAATCCAGACCGCGGCTTCGGCCTACTCCCCCCCCCCCCCCCCCCTGCATCGGGGATGAATCGGGAGCTGAGATTGCGACTCGGCCCCGGCGGCCTTCCCCCTCATTCGTGTGCGGTCTTATTTAATCGAGGGCGAGCTGTCTGTTAGATTTTTAAAATTTAAATCTCACGAGCGACCCTCGGGCTCACTCCTGACCCTGTAGCCGTCCCCCTCGCCCCCGTGTAGACTCCTCGGCCCCATGTTCGGGGTTTGGCCGCTGCACTGTTTCAGCTTCTCTCAATCCGCGTCTCTCTGAACCCCAGTGTTTTATCAGTTAAAATGCATCGGTTTATATAAAATATAACCCCCCACCCCCTGGAATCAGTGCCGATGTCTAACACGGGAGACTTGCCTGAGCCTTTTGAACAGATTTTGAATGGAAGGCTTCAAACTTTTTTTTTGTTTCGTATTAAATCGGGGAAAGTGCTGGGGGGGGGGGGGGGGGGAGAGGCGGAAGGCGATAGAAGTTGTAATCTATATAGTCGCCGTTCCATTTCGTTTCTGCGCAAATGGTTACAACTGTATACTCTTTGGGATTTTCGTTTGAGTCTAATGTACCACTGCAGTGATCCTTTCGTACGAGTCAATTGAAGAACTGTTTCCGTGTTTGCAGAAGGAACGTACCTAGCTTTAAAAAGCTACAGGTGCCAAAAGACTTAGATTTCTTCCTTGGGCTAAAGATGCATTATTTGTTAGCAGTGGCGAGCAAAACCTATGTACGGCTTATAATTTTGTACTTTTGTATTGAAAACTTGCGACGTATTGTGTAACTTGGGCAGCTGCTACATTTAAACCACTATCTGCTTACAACTGTCAGCACTCTTCAGCTGTCATATTAAACCTGTCACTGACTGGAGCCAGCATTCCAGTTCCCTCGCAGCTTCTGAGTCAATATTTAACACTTAATTTATAAGTTGCATAATTTCCATACTCTAGTGAATAATTTGATACGTGCTTGTTGATCTCCCATAGGTTGCTGTTGAGTGAAAAGATTACACAGAAGGGTGAACTTGTGAAGTGCTTCACAAAAGTGCTACATAAATAAAGGCAGTCATTTGACACAGTAGCCAGAATGTCTGCACTGTAACCTCTAAGTCACCTTTCAAAACGTAAAAGACAATCGGCAGTTTAACTTGTGGGCATTCAACGGCCATCATGAAATCCTGGCACTGCAAGCAACCTGAAATTCAATTGATAGGCACTTTAATAGAGTAACCCCCCAACTGGATGTTCTGTGGAGAGTGACTCAGCTGCTGACTCACCAAAGCCTCTCTTCCAAGTCAGCTATGTAATATCATCCTCTCCAGTTGCCTGGATGGTTACAGCTGCACCAGCACTTGAGAAACTTGATATGATTCAGAACAAGAGCCCTCCTCTGGATTGGCAGCCAGTTCAATACCTTAAAGTAAAACAAAGAACTACAGATGCTGGAAATCTGAAACAAAAACAGAAACTTCTGGAGAAACTCCACAGATCTGGTGTCATCCATGTAGAGAAAGCAGAGTCCAATCTTTTTGGTCCACTGACCTTTCATTAGAAATATTGACTCAACTTTCTCTCTACAGGTACTACCAGATCTGCTAAATTTCTCCAATTTTTTTTGTTTCATCACCTTTTAAATGTATATGTTCATTACACTGTGTAGATAGATGCTATGAGTAATACTGCAGAAATTTGCCAGTGCTGCTTTGGGAGCACCTCCGAATCTATAACCTCTGCTGTCAAGAAGAACAAGAGTAGGGGTGGATGGTTACATCAACACTGGCAAATTCCTTGCTATGGCTGATACCATGCTGGCTTTCATCTATCTTGTCTGTTCTCCCTTGCTGATTTCCTGGAATGCTCTACTTGACCACATTGTGTGAGTATCTATATCACAGAGACCTGCTGTGTTACAAGAATTCAATTCCACATTACCGCCTCAAGGCAGAGCATGAGCAATACCTGCTGGCGTTGTTATTGACACCTCTAACCTCTAATTTTGGAAGATAAAGTTGGCTAGCATAAATGGGTCATTTTCTACTGGCAATATAGTGAGTGGAGTCCTGCAGGGTCTGTGCAGAGGCCTCAGCTTTTTACAATTTATATTTATGACTTAAATGAGGGTAGTGATGTTATGATAACTGGTTTGCAGAAGACAACCTTCCTTCTGGTGTATAAGGACATAAAGAAATTGCAAACTAATAAACACAGGTTGAGTCATGGGAGAAAATCAGACAGGTGGATGATAACGTGGGAAGATATGCAATTGTTTACTTTGGCAGTAACCTGTCTAAGCAATTGGAGAGAATGCCCTTATACTGCTGTACTTGTATGTGCATAACAAGAAGTTAGTGCCCTGGTACAACAAATAATTAAGAAGGCTAATGGAATGCTATCCTTTCATATGATAGGAATTGAACATGAGAGTCAGGATATTAATGGGTGGCACGGTGGCACAGTGGTTAGCACTGCTGCCTCACAGCGCCAGAGACCTGGGTTCAGTTCCTGCCTCAGGCAACTGTCTGTGTGGAGTTTGCACATTCTCCCCGTGTCT
Organism: Chiloscyllium plagiosum; assembly: GCF_004010195.1. NCBI lineage: Eukaryota > Metazoa > Chordata > Chondrichthyes > Orectolobiformes > Hemiscylliidae > Chiloscyllium > Chiloscyllium plagiosum. Next base: position 36,424,058 of record NC_057725.1, read on the forward strand.
GCATAGGTTTCTTCACATAGTCTAAAAAATGCAGGTTAGGTGAATTGGCCATGCTAAATTGCCCGTAGTGCTAGGTGTAGGGGAATGGGTCTGGGTGGGTTGCTCTTGAGGGGGTCGGTGTGGACTTATTGGGCCGAAGGGCCTGTTTCCACACTGTAAGTAATCTAATCTAATCTACTCTGAATTACACAGGGATTACTGCGACCATACTTTGACTACTGTGCAATTTGCTCTCCTTACTGAGGGGAGGATGAAAATGCATTACAAGCAACTTAGAGATTTTTACTAGTTTGTCACTGGAAAGGATGGATTGTCTTATGAGCAAACATTGGATGCATTGGGTTTGTTGCCACTGAATTTAGAAGAGTTTAGGGTGACTTGAAGTATCCAAAATCCTGAATTGCTTTGACAAGATGGATGTGGAAATGACGTTACTACTTGGGGCTGTGTCTGTATATAGCAGCATTATTTAAAATTGGAGATTTGACCTTTTTTGGACAGATATGAACTTTTTTTTCTGATTTTTTTTTTTGGCAATTTGGAACACTCTGCCTCAGAATCATCAACAAGAAAACCAAGATTATCAGGAGTAGATGGGATTGTAAAATTGAAAACACCAACAGATGAAGGGAGTGCAAGGAAGGTTCATTCGACTTGTTCCGAGGATGGCAGGATTGACCTTTTTTGTTTTTGGAATCCTTTACCTCTTACGCTGTGATGGCCTACTTTCTGAGTAGATTTAAAGTAGGGCATGATAAACTGTTATCTATCATTGGTATTATGGGTTCTGAGAATAATGCAGTTAATAGACATTTCAAGTATTCAAACAGTTGTCCTTTTTGTAAAGCAACATATCATTTGGTGAGTAGAATTACAAGAAGTACCTATGATATAATAAATATTCTGATGGTGTGTAGAAGGCAAGCACACTTTCTTAAACCTGTCTGATTTGAAGAACTTTCACTAAGATGAGCAGAGTCCAAACAAAGGTGTAGAAATTAGAATGTGTAATTCAATGTAAATTCACATACAGGAGTCCCTGGAGAGAAACTGAGTAAACAAAAAACAAATCAAACATTTTTCAACACTAGTTAGGTTCTGATATTGAGATTCCAAAATTGTGATGGTAAATTTTTTTTAAAAGTGTAGTTTGTGCTTTAACAGTTTGGGAGGAGTGGGGAGTGGAGTTTCATTGGTCAATTCTCTTATGTGGAATCACAAACTTAACTTTTTGTCGTCCTTCACCTATTTTATGTGAAAATTTCTGAGGTATGGGCATCATGAAGCTCGTAGGCTGGCTAGGCAAATTGGACAGCATCTTTTAAATTTGTTTAATTGTCATTGAGACACTGTTGCAAGTTTTATGCAACAGCGTAGTGAACGTTATTCTTATTGCAGCATTCAGGCCATGTTCACTGATTTTAAAAAAAAAACATGTTGAGGTTCAAATGCATTGTTTGTTGACTGATTTTTTTTGAGTGAATTATGATTTAGTTACAGACAGTAAAAGTTGCCTAGCTTCAGTCATCAGGTGAGATTGATTCATTGAGAGCAAGTCATTGGAAGTCATAATCTTATTCTTGGAAATAAGCTGGCAGCTGGCTCGCACTGAAAGCTGCTTTAAAAATCTGATATGAGAGGTAGGTAGATACAGATGAATTGTGCAAGGACAAGTTGCGTAAGTCCGCCAGGGGCTTGTCTGCCGTTTCAATGCTGATGGATAGGAAGCACTTCAGGGATACCCTCGACGCCTCACTGGTGAAATACAACATTCCCTCTGACACCCTGGGAAACACTGACTCAAGATCATCCAAAGTGGAGGAGGAGCATTTGGGAAGGCCTTGAGCACCTGGCAACTCAGCATGGGGAAACAATGGAAACCAGGTGAAAACAGTGAAAGGAGTGTGTTGCCATACCAATGCCCCACCCACCCCTTCCCATGACCACCATCTGCCTCCAGTGTAACAGCCTGCGATAGCTGTACCAGTCTATACAGCCACCTACGGGCTCACCCTGAGAGTGCAAGAGAGTCATCCTCATCTGCGAGGGACCACCAATGATGACGTATAAGTTCTCTGGTGAATTTTGGAAGATTATTGAAACTTTGTCTTAGACGCCCTTTATTGAGAACCTCATAATATATCCTGTTCATCTGCTACCCATGTTCGTTGAACTGCATTGATTGTTGGTCTCAATCCACAAATTTAAAATTCTCATTTTTGTTTTTAACTACTTTTGACATTACCTGCCCTATCTCTGCCGCATTCCCCATCTTTACACATATACAATGTTCTCTGTCTGCATCCCTACTCTGTTCACAGATAGAGGTGTTGTCCTGTTTTTCCCCTTCCCTTCTTCCCCCCCCCCCCATTTCCCTTGCTTCCAGCACCCCATTGTTAACTAAGTTCTTACCTGATCTGAGTCAGACTCAGCTGAACCTCTTGTTTCACAAAACTCAGAATTTAACTCTTTCCCGGCCTGCTTATACCCTATGACACATTCTCAGAGAAGTGGGAAGGTTGGCATGAAGTGATTTATACATTGTTCAAATTTTAAATGGATTATAGGAGATCAGATACTGGTGCAATCTGCAGGTGGATAGGATTTGTTGTGGAGTGGGGCAGCACGGTAGTTCAGTGGCTAGCACTGCTGCCTCACAGCGCCAGAGTCCCAGGTTCAATTCCAGCCTTGGGCGACTTTCTTTGTAGAGTTTGCACATTCTCCCTGTGTCAGTGTGGGTTTCCTTCGAGTGCTCTGGTTTCTTCCCACATTCCAAAGATGTGCAGGTCGGGTGAATTGGCCATGCTAAATTAACCATAATTGTTCGGTGAATTAGTCCGTGGGGTGATGGGTTACCTTCAGAGGGTTGGTGTGGACTTGTTGGGCTGAAGGGCCTGTTTCCACACTGTAGGGTATCTATATATACAGGCAAAAGCATTTGTATGAACTGAAGTAAATTCTGCAGTTGAACAAAGATGATACTAAAAATTTGTCTTCCATCAGAAAGTAATGAGTCAAGTGTATGGGGAATCAGTTTTGTCGTGGTAATATCACTGGTTGAGTAACCAAGATATCTGGAATAACTTTCTGGAGATAGGGATTTGAATCCACCATGGCAGATGGTGGCACTTAAATTCAATAAACATCTGGAATTCAAAGGTAGTCTACTGGTGACCATGTAGTGACCATTGTTAGAACATAGAACATAAAACAGTACAGCACAGAACAGGACCTTCAGCCCACAATGTTGTGCCGACCATTGATCCTGATATAAGGTAAATCTAATGTACAAGCCCTCAAATTTCTGTGACCATATGCATGTCCAGCAGTCTCTTAAATGTCCCCAATGACCTTGCTTCCACAACTGCTGCTGGCAACGCATTCCATGCTTTCTCCACTCTCTGCGTAAAGAACCCGCCTCTGACATCCCCTCCATACTTTCCCCCCAACAGCTTAAAACTATAACCCCTTGTGTTAACAATTTCTGCCTTGGGGAAAATGTCTCTGGCTATCAAGTCTATCTATGCCCCTCATTATCTTGTACACCTCAATTAGGTCCCCTTTCTTCCTTTTTTTTTCCAATGAGCTCAGTCAACCTCTCGTCGTAAGATAAGCCCTCCATTCCAGGCAGCATCCTGGTAAACCTCCTCTGAACCCTCTCCAAAGAATCCACATCTTTCCTATAATAGGGTGACCAGAACTGGACGCAGTATTCCAAATGCGGTCTAACCAAAGTTTTATAGAGCTGCAACAAGATCTCACGGCCCTTAAACTCAATCCCCTCGTTAATGAAAGCTAAAACACCATATGCTTTCTTAACAATCCTGTCCACTTGGGTGGCAATTTTAAGGGATCTATATACCTGCACACCAAGATCCCGCTGCTCCTCCACACTGCCAAGAATCCTGTCTTTAATCCTGTACTCAGCTTTCAAGTTCGACCTTCCAAAATGCATCACTTCACATTTATCTCGGTTGAACTCCATCTGCCACCTCTCAGCCCATCTCTGCATCCTGTCAATGTCCCACTGCAGCCTGCAACAGTCCTCTATACTCTCAATGACACCTCCAGCCTTTGTGTCGTCTGCAAACATGCTAACCCATCCTTCAATCTCCTCATTCAAGTCATTAATAAAAATTACAAAGAGTAGACGCCCAAGAACAGACCCCTGTGGAACACCACTCACCACTGACTTCCAGGCAGAATACTTTCCTTCCACTACCACTCGCTGTCTTCTGTCGATCAGCCAATTCTGTATCCAGATTTCCCTGTATCCCATTCCTCCTGACCTTCTGAATGAGCCTACCATGTTAGTTGTCTCAAACATCTGACTGGTTCGCTCATGTCCTTTTTAGGGAAGGAAATTTTACCATCCTTCTCTAGTCTAGCTTCCCAGTGACTCCAGACCTACAACCTTACGGTTAATGGTTAACTACCCAGTTGAAGAGCATTCGAGGATGGGCAATAAATACTGGCCCAGCTACTGATGTCCGCATCCTATGGCTAGATAAAGAACAATAAACTGTTCCCTATTTCCGATTAATAACCTGATTCTGCTTCCAAGCTTTAACTGTGTTATTTTGTTTTGGGAAAGTTTAAAGGGCCCTTACTGTTACAGATTGGAGCTTGGAAAGGAAAAAGTCACTCAGAATATGGGAAGAATACTTAGCTGTCCTCTGTCGGAGTTGTGTTCTTCCTCTTTTCCAGAACCCCTCCAGATTGCCAGTTACCAACATTGATTGTCAGTGCTCATATCCACAGTTTGATGTTTGATTTGTAGGTGTAAATGTGGAGGAGAAAGGGATATTAAACCAGTTATGACCAAATGGCCAGTGGACTGTACAAAAGGTCTTTGGGGTGTATGGCTGTCATTAATTAGATGAATGTGGCAAGCTATGTTCGCTTTGTAGTGTGGATGTTGATAAAATTTAGTGATCTCCAGGTCCTGAATTATTGACCTTTATTTTGCCAATCATGTTCAGATTAAGTTTGAGCAAGTGAAGGTGGAAGCCTTTATTCATGTCTTGCATGTTGTCTCGGTCTCACTACTGTGGAAAAGTGCACTACAGGATGTCTGTTTAGTAGAATTGAAGTTTGGTATTCTTGGTCATTTCATTGTTGTACATATTCTTATTCTGCATGTATTTAACAGCTGTAGCTTTTCTGATACATAGTTTGATTGTCGCATTAAATAGCTGATTGTGGAGCTCACATACCTGAAGCTAACAACAACCTCCTGCTTGACCGCTTGGTACTATCATCTATTAGCATTGATAATGTTTTAGACCATGAGATTTGTTTTCCTGTTTCTGATGATTGCGATCTTAAACAAGCTCATTGACTAAGCATCCATTTGAGTGATAACTTCCAATCTGGAAGCAGCACAGTCAAGAAAATTTGTAATTCCTAGATAGTTTCCATTGAATCTGTAACTTTGCTTTGTCATGGAATGAATTAGTTAATTGAGTGCTTAGAAATCCCCTGAAGTGAACCATTATTGACAAAGTTGATGAGCACATGTTGTTTAATATTTCAAGTGCAGAATCTGTGCATAACACTAATACTTCATTTATTCACTCCTTCCACCACAAACTCACAGTAGCAGCAATGTACACCATATGTATGATACACTGTAGAAATTCACCAGGCTTTTTGCATAACAGTTTCCAAACCTAAGATCACTCATTTAGAGGGACAAGGGGCAACAGGTACATGGTAACACCATCAAAAGCAAATTGGCCTCCAAGGTTTTCTTCATTTTGGCTTTGGAAACATATTTTGTGTTTCTTTGTAGCTAGCTCAAAATCTGAACGCTCTCTTAGAGTATTTTTGGTGTAGTAACACTATAAATGGACTGCAACAGTTAAAGAAGGTGGCTCATTACCATATTCTCAAAGGTAATTAGGGATGGCAATGCTGGCTCATGTAACTCTAAATCCTTGTTTTAATTCAGTTTCTGAAAATTGCCCAATGAATAATATGCATGAATGAAGATTTATTTATTAATTTTCAAACCCTTTGGATTTCCTAATATAATTTTAAAGTTCTGCCATTGACATATTGGAGTAAAGACTGCAACTAATGTATACACAAAACTACCGCAAGCGATAATGCTCCGAGACACATTATATAGTTTTATCACCTCCCTCTCTATTCTGGGCCCTGGAGGGAGAGAGAAAATGATTGCCCATGTGCATGGTCTTCTCTGGAACAGCAGTTTCTCAATGAACTAAGTTATTTTACAGGGAGGAGCATCCACATAAGGCAACATACATATTAATTGGGTGACTGTTACAATCGACGAGTGTCAATAGTAAAAACCTAAGCCATCTGCTATTACGCAATAAATAACTGGCTTCATGTAATGAAGATTTTCACCTTGATAACTGATACTATACATTGAATGCCAACTGATCTTGTTAAATGGCTCTCCCATAATGAATGCTTTTCCACCTTGTTAACCCCTAATCCTTGCCTGCAGCACCGCACTGTTAACAGTAAGTTCTTATTTCAGCTGAACTTCTTGTTTCTCAAAACTCAAACGTAACTTTTTTTTCCCCTGCCTGCTTGTACCCTATTCTCAGCTGGGTCTTATATGGTTATGTATCCAAGATTCTCTTATCCCCATTGTAACTGCACAATTATGACTTTTTAGAAATACCCTACATTTACTTCAAATGTATGTAAGATGTTCAGCCGAATAAACGGTGTTCTTGTTTTCAATTGTCTTGTTTGGTTTTCCTGGACTTAATACATTGATGGCACAATTATTATTGCAAGTCACCTTTAATATCTGTAAAAGGTTTCAGAATGTAATCTGTTGAGCAAAGAAAGCATTAAAAGACTAACTCTGAAGTTGCATCTTAAATTGCAATAAAATCATACTTTGTTATTGACTTGTGCAGACACCTAGATACATGAACATGTAACAAGAATACTTTTGATCCAACAAACATAATGACTTGTGTTTTCATGTTCAAGACAGTGATGTCAGTGAAGTAGCATAGAGTGCAAATCTTCTGGTTGTGCAATTTGTATTTTAGGTTTCAAATTTTAAGATTTGATTAAGTAACTTTGTGTTTACTTGCTGGAACCTGCAGCCCTCACCCAGGAAGGCCTGGGTGATGTATGGGAAAACCACCCCTCTAGTTCCCCTTCACACTATGCTGACTTGGAATATTCTGTTCTTTCACTGTTGCTGTAAAGCACCAGGTCCCTCCTTCCCAAATCACTCTGGATGTAACCCCATCACATACACTTTAACGGTATGAGAAGATGGTTCCTAGCTATCTTTTTTTTCCCCACAGAACATTTGGAGATCAACAAATGCTGGCTGTGCCAGCAGCATTAATATACCTTAAAAGAATAAAGACAAGTCTCTTATGTAATGTTTTTGGTGCTAAGAAACCTGATTGTTTTGTAATTAACTTTTCATGGATTGCTGTAATATATCAGATTTACACTTAGCTTGTTGTTTTGGCTGAACTGTTTACCTGAATTTTAAATTTCTTAAATGTGTACCAGGTTTTATGGCTTACTACCTCTGAAAGTTTTGTATTGCCACAGCACTGAAGTAGTCTTAAAAATGTTGTAATGTCATTCTACATGGTTTGATTGTGGTACACTATTCTTCCTCAACCTGTGTGCAGCTTTTTGACAGTACCAACCTCATCCAACATCTCTGCATTGCCTTGTTTGGTATTCCAGTGTTTTGATCTGTTAAAGTAATTGTGAAGGTCACTTTTACACATAAAGCATTTTAACATACCTGTTAAGCAAAGAAAATATTGAGCTGAAGAGGAAAATCGCTCAACAGGACTGTCCCTGCCTGTATGTTCACTAATTAATACACAAATAATGGTTACTATTATTAATGCCTGCATTTTTTTTGTTTTGTTGAGAATTACAGCCCGAAGTTGCATCTTTCTTCTCTTTGTCAACATAGGATGTTGCTTAAGATCTACCTCCTGATCAATTTTTAATTACTTCAGAGATTTGTCTTTAGATTGAGCTTAATGCTTTTGTGAAATGACTTCACAATATTCATATGAAGGTTAATTCTTGAACTTAAGAGCACGGGTTTGTTAATTTATGTGAAACATTGTTATAGGGAGTATGATGTAAGATGACAAATATTTCATATTACACCAGCTGTTGAAGCTGAGTGTCCTGCTGCTCTTGAAATGTCAAGCAGTAATTGACCATTGTTTTATGTATTGACAACTTTATAAGTCAAAACTTTCATTTTTAACTCATTTTTGTGCTTTACCTTTACATGAGATTGTTATGGTAGGGTTAGTTGTGTTCATATAAAACAATCTCCTGTGAAGACCAGAAAAGTGCCATTTTATTAACTGTATGGATCTTGCACAGCTGGCTCCAACCTGAAAATAAACTTGCTGGGACTTGTTGCAGCTGGTGGCAGGGAAGACTGGATGGAAAACATTTCCCTAACACCTGGTATTGATGGACCTTTAACAAGTTAGGTTTTGTTTGTAGTTGAATATTAAAAATAACTTTCTTGTAGAAACTGATGCAATGAACATGGTTTTCACACAAAACAACTGCATCTTTTAGTTTTATAGTGGAATGCCACCCAGTTGCCTCCACAAAATGTCAGCGTAGTCTTAATTTGAGAACTTTTGAAGGAAGAACTGTTTTACATAATTTAAATTATCTGATGGTAAACAAATAACAAACTTTTACAATAAATACCAATTTGATATAATATGGGACTTTATTTTTGGAACAACAAATTAAGGTTCTTAGTTTCAAAAGTTGTTGGTTCTGACCTAAGAGCAATTAAGTTTGATGCTCCCCATAATTATGATGAGAGATTAGTGACTCATGCATGTCTGCACAGTATGTCTGTAGTGTCAAAACTAAGTAATTGCAGAATTGGTTTTGAAATCTTAAAGTTCTCAACACATTTATTTCAGTTACTTACTTAACAAACCTTCCATGTTGAAAATTAAGTGCTTCTGGTTTTGATCCATAATCATTGAAATTCAGGATCATGCACCAGAGAAATGCATTTCTTGAGAAGTTGAATAAAAATCTCAGGTTAAATTTGTGATCATAGCCAACATGCACGATGATGACAATGGTAGCAATTAATTCTCCGAAATCGTTGTTTTTCTCTGAAAGTGTGACAAAAAAAGGTTTAAAAACGGCCAATAGTGATTTTAATTTTTATTTATCACTGGATATAGTAAGCAAGTACTACTGGAGAAGTGTGCCTTCTCAAAATCAACATTCTCAAAAATAGATCAAAACTTAAAGTAATGACTGTAATTTGAGAAGGGGTGTGTTTAAATTCAACTGTGTGGGGAACAGTACTCAGTTTATGATGCAACAGCCATAGCCAGGGCTAGGAATCCAATAACAGGTATTTGTGCAAAATGTATTAGTTAAAAGCACGAGAACTCTTTTAAGTGGTCTTTGTGCGTTTTCATCAAACCATTTTTCAGTTTTTTAAAAATTATACTGTTATATGTAATTTTGCACTTTTCTGCCTAATAGTACTGTTTTAAAAAGGCTATGTTCTTTTCTAGTTCTACTGCATCTGTTGTACCTGGTGTGGTCTCCTCTACATCGTGGAGACGGGACGCTGCCTTGTGGATTGTTCCCAGAGAACATCTCTGGGACACTGGCACCCACCAACCCCGCCGCTCCGTGGCTGAACACTTCTACTCTCCCTCCCACTCTGTAAAGGACATGCAGGTCCTGGGCCGTCTCCCATTGCCAAACCATTACCACCTGACACCTGGAGAAGGAACGCCTCGTATTCCGCCTTGGGATCCTGAAACCGCATGGGTTAAATGTGTATTTTAACAGCTTCCTCATTTCCCCTTCCCTCACATTATCCCAGTCCCAAACCTCCAACTTGACACTGCCGCCTCTAACCTATCACCTTCTCCCTCACTTTCATCCACCTATCACTTTCCCAGCTACCTCCCCCACCCCCCTCTCATTTATCTCTCGGCCCCGACCCACAAGCCCCATTCCTGACGAAGGACTTATGCCCGAAACTTTGATTCTCCTGCTCCTTGGATGGTGCCTGATCTGCTGCTTTTCCAGCACCACACTCTCAACTCTTTTCGAGTTCTGTGATTTATCTACTTTTTAAAAATGTATTGGTATTGTCAGATATTGGTGTCAGTCTGTTACCTGCGATGTGTTTGCAAATCTGAATGGAAAAGCCATTTTTCAAATTTAACTAATAATATTGACTTTGAAAATTTAAGTGAATACGGTAATTTTTCCTCCTTCGCTGCACCTCCATGTTCCTTTCGAAAGAGTTCCATGGTGGTTGGGTAATTTCTGATATCTTGCTCACCTACACGTTGTCCACATGTGTGCATGGAAGAAAAAAAAATTCTTCTCTGACTTTTTCCTTATAAAGAAGGGTGTCCTTGCAAGTCAGCCCAGTTATCTTTGTGTTTCACGCATATACAGCTTTTCATCTTAGTCACGTGAGCAATCTGTATGTTTGATGGAAGGAAGTCTGGAAGTAGTTTTTCTTGGCTGAAATGCAGAGATTTTTATGCATGCCTTTCCTTTCTTTTATATTATAATCAATGACCTGACTAGCAACCTCACTCTTAAATTAAATTGCCCCCATTCAATGTAACCCAATTCCCATTTTGAGCCAAGTAGCTAGGTTTCTGTAGATTTGAAGGGTGCTTAGAGGTTTATAAGATGGGTGTTTGAGTTGATAACAACATATTTTTGATTAGGTTAACAAGGCCCAAGGAATTTTTAGGTTGAAGGGTCAAATTTAAGATAGATATCAGAGGATGGTCATTTTCCAGGGTGCTGCTAGTTTGCCAAATGTTGGTTCCTGAGTGCTTTCAAGTGAGAGTAGAGCTAAATTTTACTTGTCTTCAAGATAATTTCCTATAACAGATGACGTACGACATTATCATGGTGGGGTGGTCTCATAGGCAAGTTGATCTAGGAGAAACTTCCCCTATTTCTTTCCTAACCCGGAATAGGCTTTTCTTTATTCTTTCACGAGCATACAAGCAATTGGGCAGGTTCGGAGATGATATATTCCAAAACACAAGGCACAGAAGCCATGTTGTAAAGGCTAGATTCACTAGAGGGTCTTTTCATGGTTCTACATTGAAGCTGCTAAATGAAGTTCTGTTCACTAATAGGAATGTGCCTTGTCAGAATCCATTTGCATCAAAATACTGTTTGTCTATAGTTACTGTTCTAAATTTTCACTTTTTTTGATGTAATCTACTTAATCTTTTGCACAACTTCTAATTGTGTAATGAATGCAAAATCACGAGGAATTGCACTCCTCGTTCATTACTCAGTCTTCACCTATTCTTTTTAGTGGGCATTCTACATTATGGAGAGCAGTCAAATATGATTTTCTGCTTCTGTTAAAAGTCATCATATTTGATTGTGACTTAAATGAGTCAGCCAATGTATTGGAAATAAATTTTAGACCTTTGAAATTACGATATATTTTCTATAAGCATTTCTGGAAAGGTTAAAGAATTAAGATCTGGTAATGCTTAGTTTGATTAATGGTCCCACTAGAATGCTTCCTTTGCTCATTGAGAAACATGTTAATGTTGAGTCAAAGAATGCTTTAGAGCCCAGTATGCTTTAAAAATTTATTTGCTTCTGGTGTGATCAAAATACTGTTTGGAATGTGTACTTGTAATACACGTTGAAAATGCTGAGAGCACTCAACTGGCTTTGTAGCATTTGTGGAGAGAACAGAGTGGACTCCAATAAATAACAGGATATTAAACATCAGCAATATGTGAAAAAAGTAGTTGAGCATGATATGATCTTGTCAACATTTGGGGACACCAACCATTGATTAGTTAAAGGTTTTTCTTCTTTTTATTCTGAAAAAGTGCATCGTTCACTTGTCCATTTTAAATTTTTTATCCCGCTGTGACTCCCATTTTTTATCTCCTTCACTGTCCCTATGGCCAGCAGGTTTGGCAATCACTACATTATCGTTTTAGTAGGCACTTTGTAACCATTTGACTTTGATCTTGACTTCAGCTGCAGTTCTTCAAAACTCTCTTGCTTTCATTTTGGCAAACTGTATTCACTCCCCTGTCTTGGTGGGATAGTGTTCACCCCTGTTCATATGTCTCTTTTTGACTCCTTCCTGGAGACTCGTGGAGTTCTGCAACCTGTTTGGAGTTGCCAGGTTTCTGTGCTTCCATATCTGTCTGCCTTATTCCTCACCACCTCCAAAATTCACATTGTTTAAAAGCTTTGAGTTTCTTTTGTCTGTTGCGTTATCATTTCAGTAATTTAACAATCACTTATTTTCAACTTAAACACCTAGCAGTTAATGTTGGTTTCTTACATGTTCATGTTGACATTCCTGTGTTCAGCTGTTATATTTCTCCAGTTCTTGTCGGGGTTCAGACCTAAAGTATGAATAGCTCTTTCGGTGTTTGCATATTTAACGACCTTCTGGTAGAATAAAAGATATGATTGATTATATGAATTTTCAATCTGGTGAATGGAAACAGTAGACACACATACTGGTGCGTAAAATTTATTTTGTTTTCTATTTGTGCTGAAATGATTTTGTCATGAGTATTGGAGAAATTACTTCAAATTTTGTGAATTAAAGACTGGAAACAAGTGTGGAAGAATGCGAAAATTGTCAGAAAGACCTTGGGTTAGTGGGGTGGGCAGATGTGAATATCCTTGGGGACAAATTTTTTTTTTTTAAATTTCATTCTTTTGTTGACAGATTCAACTTAGAAACTTTTAGCAAGTGCTATTGAAGAAACTTTGAGGATTTGGAGTACGTTGTGTAAATAGCACAAAATACAACCTGTAATGGCATATCACTCAAAAGCAGTACAACAAAGAAAAGTTGACTTTTCCTTCATATCTGTAGGATCTAAAGTTATATTAAAGCATATGCTTGAAGAGGACTTTGAGGTATGCATTAATTGTAAAGGAATCAGTTGTAGTTTGATTTTCAGATAATGAATTGCTTATCTTTTGACCTGGTGATCTTTGTTCTAGAAGTCATTCTTCTAATTAACAATCAAACCGTGGGGTTGGGAGGCACAAAAAACAGTCACCAACAGTGGAGCAGGAAGACAAATGTGTTGACCCAATGAGAAATCAGTCAGAAAGAAAAAACACGCCACTTCCATAAGAAGAAGGAGATTGCTTCTCAGAAGAGGTCACATTTTCTGTGAGCCTCCGAGTTGGGTCTCTTCTTGTAATTGTGTGGGCTGGTTTAAATAAGGTTTGAAACCTGGAAAGGTGCATAAATTTGGAAACTCTGAAGTGCTGAGTGTTTTTTCCAGAAGTAGCCAAACCACAAATTATAACACATATTTTGTGGAACTGTGTAACTGCATCATGCCATGTTGCTGAAGTTGAATATTTCGTTAATTTAAGGCATATGAAACTTGTATAGGCTGAAGTAAAATTCACCTTTTTTTGCTTGAAATATTATTGTCTGCTTTTCCTTATTTACTCATGAGATGTGGATACCTCTGGTTGGCCAGCATTTATTGACTGTCCCTAGTTGCTTTGAAGGTGTGGTGTGCTGCCATCTTGAACCTTGCTCTACGTTGACCCACAACGCTCATTTGGGAGGGAATTACAGGATTTTGACCCAGTGATACTGAAGGAACCATGAGTATATTTCTAAAGTTGGATGTTATGTGGCTTGGAAGAGAGCTTACAGGTGGAGGTGTTCACACGAATCTGCTGCCCTTGTCCTGCTACATGGCAGCGGTCTTGCGTTTGGAAGTTACAATCTTAAGGTAATTGGAATTTCTGCAGTGAATCTTTTGTTGTGCTGATCAAGTGGCGTGCTTTGTCCTGGATGGTTTCAAGCTTTGTGAGTGGTGTTGGAGCTGCACTCATCCAGGCAAGTTGGGAAAATTCCATCACACATCTGACTTGTGCCTTGTAGACAGTGGACAGGCTTTGGGGAGTCAGGAGGTGACTTACTCATTGCAGTATTGCCAGCTTCTGATCTGCTACTGTAGCCATTATATTTATATGGCCAGTCCAGTTGACTTTCTGTCAATGGTAACCCCAAGGATGTTAACCGTGGGGCATTCAGTGATGGTGACACCTTTTTTGAATGTCAAGGGTCGGTGGTTAATTGTCGCTTAATGGAGGAGGTTGCTGCTTGACATTTGCATGAAGTGAGTGTTACTAACCACCTTTTTAACCCAAGCCTGGAACTTGTCCAGATGTTGTCACATTGGACCAGGGTTGTCCTCAGAATCTGAGTCATGGATGGTGCTGAACACTCTGCAATCTTCAGCAAATATCCCTATTTCTGTCCTTTTTGCGATGGATAGGTCATTGTTGAAGTAGTTAGGAGAGTGCCGAGGCTCAACTATCGCTGAGGAACTCCTGGAGCTGTGATGACTGACCTCCAGCAACCGCTACCATCTTCCTATGTGCCAGGTATGACTTCAAACACCAGACAGTTCTCCCCTGATTGCTATTGATTCCAGTTTTTCATGGACTGCTTGATGCTTCATGCTATCAAATGCGGACTTGATGTCGAGCACTATCATTCTGTGTTCACCCCTGCAATTCAGTGCTTTTGTCCATGTTTTGAACCAATGCAATAATGAGGTCAGGAGCTGAGTGGCTCTTGCTGAATCCAAGCTGGGTGTCATTGAATAGGTTATTGATGAGCTGGTGCTACTTGATTGCACTGATGACACCTTCTGTCTCTTTTGAGAGTTGGCTTATGGGACAGTAATTGTCTGGGTTGGATTTGTCATGTTCTTTGTGTACAAGATATACCTGGGCAGTTGTTGGATAGGTGCTAGTGCTGTAGCTGTACTGGAATAACTTAGCCTTGGGTGTAGTTCATTCTGGACTATGAGTCTTCAGTGCGTTAGTTGGAATATTGTCCAAGCCTGTGTCCTTTGCAGCGCCTCCAACTGAGTCTTGATATCATACAGTGTGAATCAAATTGGCTGAAGACTGCCATCTGTGATGCTGGGGGCCACTGGGGAAGTGGTCAGCTTAATTGTTCAATACCTTTCACGACTGGATAATGTAGGCCTGCAGAGCTTAGATCTGATCGGTTGTGGGATTAATTAGCTCTGTCTATCACCTTGCTTGTGGTGTTTGGCATGCAAGTAGTCCTGTTTGGTAATTTCTCCAGGTTGACACCTCATTTTTAGGCCTGGTGCTGCCTCTGGCATGTCTTCCTGCCCTCTCCCATTGAACCAGGGTTTTTCCCCTCGCTTGAAAGTACTGGTCGAGAAGATTTGTGCTGGGCCACGAGGTTTCAGGTTGTGTAGAGTATGATTCTGCTGCAGTTGATGGGCATCCATGAGATGCTATAGACCAGTCTTGTGTTGCCAGATCTGTTCCAAGTCTGCCCCATTTAGCATGGTTTAATGCCACACAACATGATGTCAAGTATTCAGTGTGAAGTTGGAACTTCATTTTCACAAGGACTGTGGTGGTCAATCTTAATGATGGTATTGTGGACAGATACATCTATAGCCTGCAGCTGGTGAGAATGAGGTCAAATATGTTTCCCCTCACCACCTACCAAAGTTGCTGCACTGGGTCTGTGTCCTTCAGGACCTGACCAGCTTGATCAATAATGCTGCTGTCTTGGTGGTGGATAATGAAGTCCCCCACTTAGAGTAGATTCTGCTCCCTTGCTGCACTGAGTGCTTTTTCCCAAGTGTTGTTCAACATGGAGTACTGATCATTAGCTAAAGGCATCAGGTGTGTGGTAATCAGGAGGTTTCCTTGCTCATGTTCGACCTGATGGGACTTCATGGGGCCCAGAGCCAGTATAGAAGACTTCTAGGGCAATTCTCTCCTGACTGTATACCAATGTGTCACCACCTCTGCTTTGGGGTCTGTTTTTGCCAGTAGGACAGGATATATACAAAGATGGTGTTTGTTGTATGTGGGCCTGTTTTAAAAAAATTCTCAAGGTCAGGTTCGTAGGAGAGTAGTCTGACACAGAACAAACGACCAAGAGGCGAGTCTGCTAGAATATGGGCATTTTATTCCCCGCAGCGTCGCCACAACGGGTCTGGCTTATACTCACTCTACATGTTACCAAAACTGGGAGCCGTCAGTTCTCGTAGAGCGGTTGCCAACAACCCACGCTCGGCGGTTAAACGTAACCCCGGAGCAGACTCACCGAACTGGAGACTTTTCCAGCTGATATACTCTTTTCCAGATATAAACATTCATGTGAACAGCAGAGCAAGGCTAAAAAACACATTCCATTCTGGTTACATACAGATAAGAAGATTCACACTGGACTAAGCAACACCTCCATTCCGGTTAGATTCACACATGTATTGGGACATAATTTTTAACCGTTTCACCACATTCCACTGCTTGGAATTTTACACCACAGGGCCTTAGTCTGAAATTCATGATTCTGAGAGTATGACAGTGTCAGGCTGTTGCTTGACTAGTCTGTGAGACAGCTCTCCCAATTTTGGCACTAGCCCCAGATGTTAGTAAGAAAGCCTTTGCAGAGTGGATAGGCCTTTTTTTTTGCCGTTATCATTTTGTATCAATTGCTACACCAGTCTCAAAATTGGCTTCTAAAACTAATTTAGAGGGTAGTTGAGTCAACCACTTTGCTGTGCATCTGGAGTCAGATGTCGGCCAGACCAAGTGTAGATGTCCAATTCCTAATCATTATTAGATCCTTAATTCCAGATACTCATTGAATTCAAATTCCATATCTGCTGTGGCAGACTTGAAGTTGGGTCCCCAGACGATTACCTAGTTTTCTGTCGATACAACAAAGCCATTGCCTCCCACTTCATGTTTTAATTTATCTTGATTCTAATTCGTCTTGAAGTACAAGTTCCAAAAATGGCTTATCTTCAGTTATCCAATAAAGTTAACTGTTTTGCTTTATGGTTTTCCTATGGGAACTTTAAGAAATTTAAGTTTGCCATTGTGAAGGAATTCCTGTTGAAGGCAAAAAGCGATTTCTCCTCCTCTGATGCTGCCTGACCTGCAGTGCTTTTCCAGCACCACGCACTCTACTCTGACCTCCAGCATCTGCAGTCCTTACTTTCTCCTCTATTGTGGAGGGGACATATGTTTTTGCTGAGAGGGTTGCTTTGTCCAAGATGGTATCAGACTAGTTGAGTATGATGGAGGTGAAATCCTCAAGTATTCATTGTCTACACCTTGAACAAAGAAATAAGATTGGCAGATTTGGATATGTGAATTGACAAATGGAGTGCAATTTGTAAGATTAATGCTAAAATGGAAAGCTTATGATGGTCTAGGTTTAATCAAGTTAGATGTACAATTTTATTCATTTATTTTATAAAGTACAATTTTGTGCAAATTATAAGCTATCTTATGATATTACAAATTGCTTGCATATAGTGTATTTAGTTGTTCAGACTTTATTTGTATTGAACAGATTGGTATTGGGATAGGTATGTTAGATGAGGTGAACTTGGTCTGTTGTAAAAATACTAATTTCCACAAGATTTGTTTGAAAAAATTTAAAATAATTCTTGAAAAATCGATGCATGGTGAATATATTTTCAGTGAACAATCATGCATGTAATCTAAGTTTTTTAAAAAAAATATAAGCATGTAAAGGGATGTGGAAGGGGGAAAAATACCACAGTCATAAGTTGTTTATATTTTGACTTCTAAAATGAAAAGTTTGATCAAGGAATCTGTACAGATTTCAGATAGCTGAAAATAGTATCAACAGTTTGCTGGTCGATCTTTCTGGAACCTCAGGACATGATGCTGGAATAGCAGAAAAAAGGGCTATAGTTTTATAAACACCAGTTTATTTTGACCTTGTTGAATGCCACGTTATTTTAATCTCATCCTTCAAAGAGAACAGTTAAGAATTTTCCACTCATTGCACAATTCACTGCCATAGGGGTTAATAAGAGACATGTTCTTGGGATCTCCCCTTGTGTTTTTTTGCAAGTCCTGTTCTTTGTTCTATTAGGTCTGTGCAAAATACTGATTCTGTTATATTGTTTGCAGTGTAGTTCATCTTGGGAGTTTACCTCGATTCCTACAGTCGAGGGTGGGTGTTGGAAGTGGCGAGATTAAATGCTTTATTGCAAAATCATCTGTAGTACTTGTAGCAGAGTGTCTCTGTTTGTTTATTTGTGCTTATAAGGAATAATCTAATTATCAGCTGTAACATTTTTTTTAATACATTAATGTTCCATTATCATTGAATTGGGTCAAATCTTTAACCTGATACCAATTAATCTTGTGATAAGCCTGAGTGGAAGTACAGGGTCAGTGTGCCATGAGGCCTGAAGCATTGACGTATGTTTGATGAAATAACTGGTTCGAGGAACTAGTTTAACTGGAAATCAGTATGATGCATTTTGTGAAATTTGAGTACTGCATTATTGTATATATTAGGGTTGCCATTGCCTCCTTTTGCTAGATCTCTAAAGAAGCTGATAGCATAACAATGACAGTGAATGAGGGGTGCAGGAAAACTTGCGTTCTTCTGATTATAACTATTTATTAACAGAATGGAAGAAGAGATGCATAATTCTGGTTTTGTTTCTAATTAACTTTGTATCTTGGATTCAAGTGTGGAAGTTTATTAGTAATTAAGCTAAGATGTTTATTAATGATAAAATAATTTGAGACTACAGAAGAGTGTGGCAATCAGGGTTGACTTAGTTGTTGGCTTGTGTTCTGTCATACATCAGTTACTTTTGAGTTGAAATAACAGGAATAAAACACTTCCCTTAATGACTTGATTGCTACAGGTTGCTGCCTGAACAGTGACTAGATGGCAAATTATTATTGAATTTGGTTTGTTATTAACTTCCAGACTTTTGATTCCCTCTACTTGATAAACATGAATGTTTCATAGGAAATTAATTTTGGGAGATCTTGAAACTAGTAACTGGCAAACCTTTTGTTTTTCTTTGATTTTAACTTTGTATATGTAATAAAGGCCATGATAACATTTGGTATGACTTGTATGACATGCCCCACAGAGCACTATCAATCTTGTAGAATTGATGTATGGAATGGTTAGTGAATTGAATTTGCATTTTCTAAAATTCTGAATGGAATGTGATACTTAGAACCAATGTATTAGAACATGTTTTTGGAGAGGAGTGAGGAACCATGAACCATGGTGTGGTTAAAGATTAATATGCAAGTCAGGGTGTATATTGGTTAAGTACTGCTTTGGGAAATAGTGTGTTGAAGTGCAAAGGTGCAGCAGCAGCTTGCACACTTGGATGTGGTGGTATTGGCAGTTGATTACTAACTGCAAAAGTTACTGATGCCAGATGTTAAAATGGTTAACATTTATAATGCTCTACTATCCAATTTTTGTTCTGAAATGCAAATTCAGCAGCTGGGGCTTATGGACCGTACTAATTATGTCATAAAATTTCTTGTTTTTGAGTTGAAATTTTGGATGAAAAATTCAACAATGCTGATTTTTCCCAATTATTCATAATATATATATTTATCATTGGGAAATGTTTTGAAATAAAGAAGTGCAGATCCTAATTGCAGTATACTGGCATTTACTAAGGGTATTATAAAGTCACCTGTGTGGCAAGGAGACAAGTTGTGTTTTTAATGATTTAACAAACAGGTCATGCCTAATTAATGTGAAATGACATGGATACCAGAATTGCTCTTCTGGGTGGACATAGTTTGAGAATTTGTTTCTCAAACTATGCTTAAATATTTCATTGAAGTAAATCTTGCTGAGCTGATGACTGACTGCTGACTGACTGCCCTGTCAATTGGACTTGCAAGTAGTTTGGAATTCTAAATATTTATTGAGAGAGGACTGAATATAAGTAGGGAGGTTGTGCTTCAATTATACAGGGCAATGGTGCAACTACATCTAGAGTACAATTGTCTCTTTTAAGGAAAGATTAAAATCATTGGAATCAGTTCAGAGGTTTACAAGATGAATAACTGCCTATCTTATAGGAAAAGGTTGGACCAGCTAGATTTATCAGCTGAAGTTGGGAAGAGTAACAAGTGACTTTCTGATGCTGTAGATATAGAAAGATGATACCTCATGGGAGCATTTAAACATGGGATTCACTCATTTAGAAACGAGGCACTTATTTAAAATGGAGGTGAAATTTTTCAAGAAAGTTTAGAGACTTTGGAGTTCTGAATCTTCCTGAAAAGACAGGTCGATAGACTTTTTAAGACAGTGAAACGAGACCATGAACATCAAGGGTTCACTTGACCTGGGCAAGTAGTTTGTGGTTGGGATTGAAGACCACAACTCCTTTGCATTGTTATTAAGTGAAAAGTTTGGTGCTGTTAGGTTATATTCCTGAGGTTTCAGACACTAGATCCAATTCGTGCACACTTACTTCTGCAAACAGTTAAAGTTTATTAAAGCTTGAACACACTAGGTGATCCCCTTTTGACCCTCATTGCAGGCACGCGAAGTCGAGTCAGTGAGGCCCTGAACAAAGAAAACACAACCCCTTTATACAGGTCAGTTGGCAATGCTTCACAGATGCTCTGCCATTCCCCCATAGTCACATGCCACTCAAGACAACAACCCCCAGTCACTCATAGTCACGTGTTATCACAGGCACAATGGTAGGATGAGATCATCCTTTGATATTATGCTAATGCCCTAATACTGGGGATTTGTTTTCCTGACTCAGTGATTTCCCAAGTCAATGTAGTTGTGACATAGCTAGCTTCAGGGGATGGCGAGAAAGTATTTCTGAATGGAAGAGTTTGAATGATAACTTAATTTGATTATAGTAGGAGAGTAATAACAAATGTCTGTGTCTGTCTGAATGGAAGTGAATTACAATGGATGGTCATCCACGTTCCTGCATCAATGTTGCCCCCACCCAAAGACCGTGGAGTTTAACCCTTTAATATTAAGTTAATGTCCAAAGAGAGAGTCTCATTTAATCTTGTAACGTTACAGTGCAATCACAACTAGGTCTTGGGTTGGGGAAACACAGCTCTACTTCACCAGTGTATGTGTAGAACCTGATATTGCATCTTTGATTTTGACATGTTGATGAGAAGTTGGAGGAGACCAAGTATAGATGCTTGGGGACGTAAAGTTCTTTTTGATGTAAATGCACCAATCATACACACACCGGTGAAATAATAGTGACTTCATATGAGTGCAAGGTTAATCTTGGCTGCTGCTGCTTGTAGACTACAGGAAAGAGGCTAAGACATCACATCCTTTCAAGGTGGTAGTGATAACTGGTAAGATTCACCTTCAGGTACGTAATATCTCAATATTTGATGGGGCTTCCGATGGTAATAATGCAGAGTTGGACACGATGCTACTGCCAAAGAGTGCAGGGCATTATGTTGAGTGAAGTCAGGTGATGCAACCTTTCTCAGCTGGGTAAAACTATGCTGATGTTGCAGCCAGAGTGAGAAGGTGAGGAGCAATGGTGTATTGTGGCCTTAGTGACTTGGATTTGGGCTATTTGGACAGGGGAAGAAATCTAATCTGGAGAGTTTCATATGCCAAATTGTGTGTAAGACAGATATGAAACTGA
This sequence comes from Chiloscyllium plagiosum, assembly GCF_004010195.1. Lineage (NCBI taxonomy): Eukaryota > Metazoa > Chordata > Chondrichthyes > Orectolobiformes > Hemiscylliidae > Chiloscyllium > Chiloscyllium plagiosum. The sequence goes on from NC_057725.1 coordinate 36,445,582, forward strand.
GGCATGTCAAGTTCAGAAACTTAACAGAAAAATTGGAGATGAGGTGATAATTGGCAAGCAGAGAGGGACCAAGATTTTTTGGGCATACTGACAGTGACCCATTTGAATGGAAAGCAGATGTTAGCTCATATTGTAAGTAGATTCCATGGGGCTATGAAGGGAAATTGGGTTTTAAAAAAATGCAGGAAATACTTGGTTTGTCAGGCAGCATCTTTAAGGAGATAACAATATTTCAAGTCTGACCTGAAATTGGGTGGTTAGCTGTTGAGTTATAAGCTGACCATTTAGGTCTTTACTACAGTTACAAAGTGTAAGGCTACTGGATCCCTTCCAAATGATTGAATGCCTGGGTCCAAGAGCAATAAGGCTTTGGAAATTATCTTCCTCTCGTAGGTTTATTGGTTGTGCTTTTCAGAGCAAGTTTAGATGTTTCTCTCGAGCAGTGTTTTTAACATGTAGTATGATACCGTAGGTTCTATTTGTAACAATGTATTTGTTAACCAACTTCCTTAATCTTAATGGCAATATTTGCAAAAAAATGCTTGTTCTGGATTTCAAACACCGGGTGGTTTATATAGCCTTTTGACACTTAAAATCCACACACCTCTTGCCTCCTAGTCAACGTTGATCAATAGCGCACTGTTTTCAGCATGTTTGTGGTTTTGACATAGTTCGGCACGTCTTTCAAATCGACTTGTTTTGTTTAAATTGTGGTATCCTGCTTTTGGCAGCACAAGAGAAAAACACCAGCATTCATTTAACTGTGCAATCTGCAAAAGATGCCTTGTGCATTAAGGTGATGGAATGCTGCATGTCAACAGTTAAATGTTGAAGTTGTTTTTACTCTGCATCATTCATTAGAATACTCATGCAAACAAGAATAATTTCAGGCAGGTTTGCTTTTGTTACTCTGGAATTTTTTGCTGATGTGGTTCAGAAAATTTATGCAAACCTTTTTACTTGCCATCAGCCTTATCTACACGGTAAATACTCTCAGAATTCACAAATATTTAAATGTTCATGTTAATTATCATGGGACAGTTAGCTTGGTGTTTGTGAAAAGATTTTAAATTGGGAAACTGTAATTTGTCATCAGGGCAAAAATAAATCTTTATTGTGGCGTATTTGGATTATGATTATATTACTACTAGAATTGTTACTTCAGGATGTTGAGCTATTTTGTCGGTATCTGTGGAGGTTGTCCTAAAGTACAGAAGTCTGTTCTCTTAATACAAAAGGAAACTGAGATAATGGTGGGGTCTCTGGCTGATTTTCAAAATGTGATTTTGTAAGAACTTTATTTGCTTAACTTGAAATTGGGAAAAAATTAAACCAGTTTGTTCAATTGTTTGTAGTTTTTAATGTATTCTACCATATTGGTGGTGCTCATAACAGCAGGCAGCCTTTTATCAACTTGTTTTGAGTCAGTTAATCTCAAAGTCTAATCTAAACTCCAGGTCATACACATGGTGTGGGAATGTTCATTTAGAATTGTTGAGATGAATGCCCTTCTTGAAACAGACTATTGTTTTTATTATGCTGCATTTTTGCAGCACTGCAATCTCTATTTTAAACAGGGAAAGATCTTGTGAAATCTTGAAACCTGAAGTTGGTTACTGGAGTACGCATCCCCTTTTTCCTATGTTAGAGGTACTGCCATTTATGTTGAAAGTTTTATTATTAGAAGACCCAAAGACATACACCAAACACCACTAACATCATCAGCAAGGACAGGATCATCAAGCTAGTGGACCTATGCCTTATCACACACTTCACCTTCAACAACAAAACCTACAGACAAACCAACGGAACACCCATGGGATCTCTGATATCAGGGCTCTTAGCAGAGGCAGTAATGCAGAGACCCAAACAACTCTGCTAACCTTCCAACCCAAACTTTGGGTACGCTACGTGGATGACACCTTTATCATCACTAAATGGAACAAATTGGAGGTAACCTTCAAGACCATCCATAATACCCTTACTGGCATAAAATTCAATAAAGAGGAGGAAAACAACAACAAACTGCCATTCCAAGATGTCACAATAGTTCGAACAGCCAATGGGGAACTTCAAGCCAGCGTCTACAGGAAAACAACACATACGGAACAAATATTGAACTACAGAAGCAATCATCCCAACATCCACAAACGAAGCTGCATCAGAACATTATTCCAACAGGCCAACACACACTGCAGTACAGAGGAACTATGCAGACCAGAGGAAAATCACCTATACTGTGTATTCAAAAAGAATGGGTACCCAGTGAACACCGTCCACTGATTTCTCAGCAACAAACCCAAACAAGCAACCAAAATGCGTTCAGAAACCCCAGCCACTCACCCCTACGTCAAAGACATCTCGGAAATGACTGCCAGACTACTCTGACCCCTTGGCATCATGGTAGCCCACAAAATGGAGCACATTGCAAGTTATTTCAAATGAGGAAGCCAAGATTTTTAAACATCACTAATTTACCAACAAATTACCACAAACCCACAACACACTAAAACAGCTGCTAATGAATTTGAAAGACCCTATACAAACAACAAGCAAAATTAATGTCATTTACAACATACTGTGCAAGGACAGTAACAAACACTACATTGGACAAACTGGCAGAAAACTAGCCACCAGGATACATGAACACTAACTAGCCACAATATGACACTAGTATCCTTACATACAGATAAGGAAGGACACCACTTCGACTGGAACAACACATCCATCCTTGGACAAGTCAGACAGAGAGACACTTGAGAATTCCTAGAAGCATGGCATTCCAACCAGAACTGAACAAACACATCGAGTTAGACCCTATCTACCAACCCCTGAGAAAAGGAACAGTAAGTGATTTCACCACACCAACCCAAAGAAACCCAAATATATAAATCGAAAGCAGGAATTTTGAGCATTATTTCGCTTGAGGCCCTCCTGAAGGTGTTACCTGGTAGAGGAATGAAACATCCAGAAATGAACCTTCCAGCTCAGCGAGCAAACCTAAATCTGAAACCTCAACCTGAGCTACAAATCTTCTCAAAATTTGCTATTTTATTTTACATGGAGTAAATTAGTGATGTTTAAAAAATCTTGGCTTCCTCATTTGAAATAACCTTGCAATGTGCTCCATGATAAGCTTTGAGATGGCCCTCCCAGTTACTCAATAGTTTAAGCTCTGTCGTGCAGATGAAGAAAACTCCCATGTTCAATTGCTGCCCTGGTCTGAGTGAACTAATCTAGGTCAGAAGCACTTAATACAACACCTCTTGGCAAGAGAACAAAGTAATTCCAGTCAGTGCTCACGTGTGAAGACTCTTATCACTCTGTTCTTGTCAAAGTGTACATGCAGGTAGAATTGTACATAGTGTGATAGCATGGTTATTTACATTCATGAAATCGCCTATATATGCCCATTTGGAAACATTGTTAGGATCCAGACCATGCAGTCAAGTTTGTTGTGCTTTAGCACCTGGATTTTTTTCAAAAGTAGACAAAGTTTGACAGCCCAGGTACAAACAACAGTCAAGTTTATTATACAAAATTAGGGCAGTAACCACAACACGTATCTACCTGAAGATAATTTTGACTGAGAGTAGACGTCTCATAGATTGTGTTTTTAAAAAAAACTTTCCTGAGTAATGTGTAGCTAAGGCATGTGTTGCAGATTTCTCAGTAGTCCCTCAGACAGTCATGACAGTGGGTCATAAAGTCTAATTAAAACTTTACAAAGCTTTTCTTTCAGTTTTTTGTTTGAAAACTGAGCTTTGGAACTCTTCCTAATATCATTCCATCATGATGTGCCTCAGTGACTGATGTTCTAATACCCTCCTTTTCTGGAAATTATACTTCCGAAGATATAACTGAAATTAGGCCATTCGGCCCATCGAGTCTGCTCTGCCATTCAGTCATGGCTGATAGGTTTTTCTGCCTTCTTGCCATAACCTTTTGATCACCTTGACAATCAAGGACTTATCTATCTCTGTGTTTTAAATATACTCATTGCCTTCTGTGGCAATGAATTCCACAAATTCACTACTCTGTCTCTTGTTAAAGACATTTCCCCTTATCTCTGTTCAAAAAGGTTTTCCCTTTAAGGCTGTGCCCTCTGATCCTCATCTCACCTGCCAATGGAAACCTCTTCCCAACATCCACTCTGTCTAGGCCATTCAATATTCTGTATGTTTCAATTTGATCATCCTTCGAAACTCCACTGAGTATAGTCAGAGTCCTTAAACATTCCTCAATTGTTAAGCCTTTCATTCCTGGGATCATTCTCATGAAGCTCCTCTGGACCCGCTCCAGGGCCAGTACATCTTTCCTGCGGTATGGGCCCCAAGAGTTCTCTCTGTACTCTGAACGTGCTCTAACCAGAGCCTTTTAAAGCCTCAAGCACATCCTGATTTTACATTCTCATCCTCTTGGAATGCATGACAACATTGTATTTGCCTTCTTAACTACTGACTCAACCTGCAAGTTTACCTTAAAGAAAACCTAGACTGGGACTTCCAAGTCCCTTTCCGCTTCATATTTCTGAATTTTCTCCCCATTAAGAAAATAGTCCATGCCTCTATTCTTCGTATCAAAGTGCATGACCTCACATTTTTCCACATTTGTATTTCACCTGCCACTCCTTTGCCCACTCTCTTAACCTGTCTAAATTTTTCTGCAACCTCCCTGCCTCCTCAATACTACATGCTCCTCCACCTATCTTTTGTATCATCTGCAAACTTAACCAGAATGCCCTCAGTTCCTTCATCCAGATCGTTAATGTATAATCCCTTGAATTTATGAAACTGCATTCCAGCACCTACTCTGGCAGATTTTCTTTCAAAACTGCACGAAGTAAATACTGCTCTTGGGCTTTTGAAGTCTGTCTTGCAGCTGCATTGAAATATTAATTGCTTGCCGCTCACTGATTTATGAAGGGTAATGTTAGAGGGGCTTATCAAGTCATGAGGGGCATGAATAGGCTGTATAGCCAAGGTCTTTTTCCCAGGGTAGGGGTGTCCAAAACTAGAAAGCGTAGGTTTAAGTGAGAGGGAAAAGATTTAATAAGGACCTGAGGGGCAATTATTTCAGGTAGTGGGTGGTGCATGTATGGAGAGAGCATCCGGTGGACGTGGGTGCAATTACAATTTTCCTTGAGTCCACAGAGCAGTCCAACTGCTATTGAGACTCCTCCCTAAGTCTCCTTAGAGCTCGAGCACGTTATAATAGCAGAACTTCTTACTATGTACGGAGCTTGCTGCTAGCATTTTTTGGGCACTCAGTCTCCAAGTGACTGTGACCCTTGAACAGTTTTGAGTGACCTATTGTAAAGCTTGTAAAAATCTCTGCCCTTATGACTAGGCAGCTCTGAATGTAACAATCAGCACACTGTGTTGCTAATACTGGAATACCAAACTCTGTGTATTAACATGTTTGCAGGTTGCTAGCTTGCACAATATAAATGGTTGCAACTGGCAACTTGGATGAGGGGCAGGAAGGCTCCTGACATGCATATATTTTTACCCATTGATGAGCTATTGCAATTGGGGCAGGGGTGGAAAAAATGAACAGTTGCTGATGTGATCATGTATGCTTGCAGATTCAATCGTATTACATATGTAGTTTAAAATCTTACTACAGTTTTTGGTGTTTCCTATGTTTGTAACTTAATATTTTGTATGTACTCATGCAGTTGTGCAAAACTTGCATAATTTTTACTTTTTTTAAAAGAAACCTTGCTTTGTAGCCAAATTAATAACACATTTGGTCATTTGATCTGGATTGCAAGTATCATTACCTAGCCAGGCCCATTTGTAATGTTATTCTTTTTTAGTTACTGTTAAGTTAAACTTTTTAAGTTAAATCTCCTTGCACCATCTTTTCAGAAATAACATTCCAGATTATCATACCTCAGTAAATTGTTTTGGATCTGCACATCTCTGGTTCTTACCAAAGATCATAATAGAGTAAATAAGCAGCTACTTAACATTATTAGGACCTCTTCTAATTTGAGTGTTATCACTACTCCAGAGAAGTTGCAGCTGATTTTAGTCTCCATGTAAATATAGCTTCCCCCATTACGAGACTCCTTTTAAAGCAAATCTACTTCTTTCACATTCTTTGAAGCATTGTCCAGAATTTTGATACAGTTCTTATTGAGGCCAGACTTGTGGTTTTTAAATGATCATAAAAGTCGTCTTTTACACCCTGTCTGTATTTGCAAAAACCTAGTACAAGTACACAATCCTTTATCCAAAATCCTTGGGGCCAGTTGTTTTTTGGAATTCAGAATTTTTTGGGTTTCAGAATAAATGACGTTTTCACAGTGAAATAAAAAAAACTACCTAACAGCAGACACACGTGTGAATAGAATGAGCGCTGAGACACAATTGATGCCTGCCAGTGCTGGGCCACACTGCCACTTCACAACTGAGTGACTTGGTTCAAGTGGGTGTGGATTTGGTCACCTGTTTGCACACCGAAATGACACTCCACACAGATCTTTCTGATTTCGGTTAAAGGATTGTGTACCTATATCTTTTATCATTGTTGTACATTTGGTTTGCTTGCTGCAAGGCTATAGAAAATAAGAGTAAATGGCAGAACTTGAGAAGTGGGATTCCCCAAGAATCCCTGTTGGAACAACTTCTTACACTATTTTGAATTGTGTATCAAGAGCGAATTTAAGTGTGTAAATGGCATTGAAGAGGGTGAAATCGGAGGGTAGAGATTGATACTGCACAAAATAGCCATAAGAAAAATGGTGAACTTGCAGAATGGGTATATAATTTGTACCAATTAATCATAGGTAATGAGGTATTCGATTTTGCTGAGAAAGATTAGGTTGTGGAGGTGCGGTGTGCTGCAGTGGTACTGATATACAAATCACCAAGTCACAACACGGTTTAACAATTTTTTCCAATGTTGGTTTGTTGAGGAAAAGAAAATTGAAAAGTGATTTTTATGTTAAACTTGTATCAAGTTTTGGTGGGTTGATACTAGTACTGTGTTTAGTGCTTGTTATTGTATGATATTGAAGAGGATGCCAAAATGATTTATAAAGATGATCCTGAAGTATGAAATTATACCTCGGAGAATGAACAGACTGATTCTGTCAATCTTCCCTTTGCTAGAGGAAAAGAAAAGGAATTTATCTCACGTACTTGACAGATTGAGGTATTGGACTCGGCAAGTTCCATCAGAGGTTGAATTTTCGATGATGTTTTATAGGAGCCTTGTCAAAGATGAGTTTTCAGGAATTTTCTATTTCTCAACCATCTCTCTCAACCGTTTTCACTCTCTCTTCAGCATATTGTTTCCTCCCGACTCCTCTGCCTGTGTCTTCAGATATTCCTTTCTTGAAAGGTTTGACTTCAGCTTCTCTTGTTGGATTAAAGATGCATTAATTCAAGTCTCAGAAATGCATCCTTCATGATGGCAATCAAGTGTACCATTGCTCTTGATTCCTACATAGATGATGTAGTTTTCCTTTGTTGTTTGAACTGCAGCATTGTCTTGCTTTCTCCTGTTCCAAATAAAGAGTAATGCTCCTCACTCCGTGAAGCTACCTGTAGACATTTTGGAAAAGACCTGTTCTTGGATTCCTACTTTTCCTCATCTACAAGCTGCCCATTAACAGTTGATCCTTACCTTTTCTGTACCACCATCTACATTGGACTGATTGTATCATGTCAAACTACATGTCTGTTTCCCCAGCTAGGTCTCTGCACAAATGCTTCAACTGATTTCTGCAAATCTATGAAACAATAACCAAATAAATGATCAGTTGATTACTGTTTTTGCAAGCATTGATTACAGAAGGAATGTTGCCCAGGAAACTAGGGGACCCTTCTCCCCTTATTTGAATAATGCTTTGTGATCTTGACTGCCAACCAGATTCACAAATGGGGCAAGTTAGTGTCACATTCAACAATGGCACCCTTCAAGGATGGAGAACTTGCTTCACACTGCACTGATATTCTAATATGGACCATAAATGGCCAGTGTTTTATAAATTAGCTTTTCTGTCATAAAATAACAACTTAAGTTGCTTTTACATTGCTTTGCAGTCACCTGGTTTCGAGTACCAAATCAAGGTATAACTGCAGAGCTATTTTTCGAGTAAAACGAAGTGCATCCTAGCTTTTTCTGGATTTGTCGGTTGTCAGCTTCTATATCACAGCATTATCATGCACAAACTTTTCTCTTTATCTCTCTAATAACATTGTGATTCAGTGTCAGTACTCTGTGCATAATATGCTGGTAGAAATGTTATGGCTAGTCTTGCAAATGGATGAAATGTTGAGTCCTGCAATGGTGGGAGAAATCGTGACTGCATAGTAAGAGACATAATAGGAGGATGGATCACTTATGAAATTATGCTGAGTGTAGACTGTAATGTTAAAACTTTTAGCAATCCTTGAGTTTCATTATGTTGGACTATTATGACTGCTTTGTTTCATACACCTGAATAAGTTTTTCTTCCATGTATAAATGTCTGGAATATTTTCCAGATAAAAATCCTGAAGGTTACTGTGGCTAATACTGGCAGTGATAACTGCAATTATTGACTCTTTTGTTCAATTCTACACATTTCATTGTCTTCTATTCAGAATCCTTGGGGTTGGCAGGTAGGTGAAATAAAATGAATCAAAATGATTCTAAAAATTATATGAACCAGTCAGTTGTTGGAGAGAGGAAAGAAAAATTCTCAGTCAAGTTTGCTTCTTTGCCTTGGTAAAAACAGCTTGTGCAATTTGCTGGAATTTGATTTAAATTAAAGTATTGAAAGTAACACTTTTAAATTTAATGCATTGTGGGTGGAGGTGTGGTTACAACCGTTTTAATTTGGAAAAAAAAGTTGATCAGTTGGCTTCTGAAAATTGAATTTGAAGTCTAAATTTGGATTGCAATTTTCAGTTGTGTTGTATCTTGGCAGTGAATACCACAAATTATTCCTGAGCAACTTTGTAGTAAATAGCATTTCCCAAGTAATCATTTGTACTTTTAACTAGGTCGAAAGAACAACTGTTCTGGTATGGTTTGTTGATGTTTTATTTTTTCCATTCTCGCAGCAGGAGTGTGTGCACTATATCGGAAAAAATAATTCAAAGACTTGTGCTTCAGCCTTAAAAGAGCTGCATGCAGTTGATGAATGTGTTTTATTTACCCCAGTTGAGATTGTGTGTATATTTAAGTCCTGGGGTTGAACTTCGGATACATGGCCTGTAGATTCAAAGGCAAGTGTACTGAGAGCCAAGCTAAAACAATTTGATTACTAGCCATGCGACTTCTCCTTCATTATTTCGTAACTAATCTTGTGTTCACATCCCAACATTGTAGTGAAACTAATGTCACCTGATTCGAGATTGGACTTATTTGTTAAAAATGGTTGTGATCAGTAATTAATGCAAAACAAAATTGCCGAACTGCAATCAGTATGCAGTCACTATCGTGTTTTCATTATAAATGTGGATAGTATGTGCTGTGAAATTGTAGAAACCTGTTTTGAACTTGATACATTCAAACATGTTCATGGTAACTTGTGCTGATTGCCTGGAATAGTTATGTTGTGATATCCAAGACATTCTAGACAAAATATTTATTTTACATAAACACTTGATTATTTTGCACTACTTGCTATTTAGTTTGGACCAAGGATTTCCAGGCAAGCTAAGAGTATGTGGTTGATGTACCACAACTATGGAATAGCTACCTCCTTTTGCCATTCAACCTTTTGAATTTTTTTAAACTGTACTTCACTCTAGAAAACTGGCTTGAATTTGTATGTGTGACTGACTTAGATGAAGCTGTTTCACTTCCAGTTCAAATTGCTTTTTTAGGGAATTAACTATCCAGTACGTAATGTCATGGCTGACATGAATGTTAGTTTTTTTAATATTTTAAGTTGCCTACTCCGAAGACTTGGCTTTGTCTTTTGCAACAAAAAAAGTTGCCTGTCTGGGAGTTGTAAATGGTTTTTAAACACAGTAGGGCGTAAAACCTGCATTTCAATTGGAGAGACAAACTTAAATTACCAGAATTTAAGTCCATCCTGTGGATAAATTGCATGATACAAGATTAGACTGTGTGCTTGCAAACAGAAAACAGCTTGCTTTTGCAGACTAGAAAAAAATACTGTAGTCATAAATACCTCACTTTTAAATGCATAGTTGGCTTTCAATTATTTTGCTGCTAGCTTTTGATCTGTTTAACTGTATGTTAATGTTTTGTCTTTTTAATCCCTTTTTGACTTTTAGGAAATTTTCTTGCTTAGTTCAGACAAGAAAGGAAATTAGATCAACCATTTTCCAGAACTGCTTCAATATCCCTTGGCATAAGTGCTTAAATTGGTTAATTTGTGAATAACTCTTTTCAGATCCATTTGCAGCTCCTTTGATAATGAAATAGCTCAAGGCAACCAGTAACTGGACTGCACTAACATGTATAGCTTTGCTGAGAAGTCAGAAGTCACCTTTTATATCCAGGTACCCGGTAATGAACATCTTCAAGAAAGGAGAGCCCTTTGTGCCTTCAGTTATTAAGCCATGAGTGAGTTCAATTTTCCCCAAACTTAAAATATTTGGGAGATGATAATGTAGTGGGAATGCCACTGGATTAGTAATTCTCAGGCCAAGGCTAGTACTTTGGTGACACCGATTCAAGATAGTGGTGAAATTTTAAAATTAAATTTGTAAAAAAAACCTGTAATTAGAAGCTATACATTGAATGCGATCAAGTCATAGAGATGTACAGCATGGAAACAGACCCTTTGGTCCAACCTGTCCATGCCGACCAGATATCCCAACCCAATCGAGTCCCACCTGCCAGCACCCGGCCCATATCCCTCCAAACCCTTCCTATTCATATACCCATCCAAATGCCTCTTAAATGTTGCAATTGTACCAGC
>NC_057725.1:36456952-36485116 GCF_004010195.1 Chiloscyllium plagiosum
CTCATCTGGTCAAGATCCTATTGTAATCTGAGGTAACCCTCTTGGCTGTCCACTACACCTCCAATTTTGGTGTCATCTGCAAACTTACCAACTGTACCTCTTTTATGCTTTATGTAATGGTGGCCGCATATTCTAAGCACCCATTTGGTTGTTTACTAATGTCATTTAGGGAAGAAAATGTGCTATCCGTCTAAATTAATCTGGATGCACTACATGTGTTTGACTCTGACTCTTTAACTGCTGTCAAATGGCTGAGCAAGTTACTTAGAGTGGTGGAGTTGGTCAAGATGGCCTATGTTCCATCCAAGAACAAAAATAAAAAAATTGACCAGTTTAATTTCAATTTTCATAGCCTCCTTAATACGAAGTATTGCTAAAACAAAGAGCATTCCACAATGAGTAGTTCACTCATTTGGCTCCTCACTGCTTGGCTACTGAGCACACTATCACAGTGGCTACGTTATTGGACAAATATTCCAAACGATGGCACGAGTACCTGGAGATGAGTTCAATTTCCATGCGAGCTGGGAGATTGAAGTTCAGTTAATCGATGAATAAGTATAACTGAAATTAAAGTACTAGCGTTTTTTTTTCTTTAAAAAAAACTACCTGATCTTGTTCACAAATGTATTTCAGGAATAAAATCTGGCCTGTATGTGATTCTGGACACAATGTGTGGTTTATTCTTAATTGTGTTCTCAAATGATTGAGCGAATCAATTACATTAACCAAATGTGGTTGACTCTTAATTGTTCTCTGGGCAATATTAGGGATGGGCAATAAATGCTATCCTAGCCAGTGATGTCCACAGTCTCTGAAGGAATATAGATAAAAAACCTATAAAAATAATAATGAAATTAACTGCTCATTCAACGTTAACCTGAGCACTGAATGTGACAAAAGCTGAATGTAGTCTCGTCGAGTTTGTAAATTCCTCTCTCTCGTTTGTGGAGTTTTGTAAAAATTAGGAGACCAGTCCCCACAGGAGTTAAACAATGGCTTGACAGCCATACTTGCAGAATCATAGTTTTAAACCATTGTCCCAGGATTCCACCATCACTATCCTTGACTGTGTCCTGTCATACTGAGGGATAGAGCCAGCAAATGTGACAGCATTATAGAAACTACAAGCAGGAGTAGACCATTCAGTCCTTTGATTGTGCTATGCTATTTAATGTAATTATGGCTGATTTATCCTAGTCAATACTCTGTTCCTGCTTTCTCCCCATATCCTTTGATACCTTTAGCCTGAAGAACTATATTCAACTCCTCCTTTTGAAAATGTTCAGTGCTTTGACTTCCATAGCTTTCTGTGGTAGAAATTCTACAGACTCATCACTTTTTGGTGAAAACATTTCTCTGTCCTAAATAGCCTAGCCCATTTTGTTAGCCCGTGACCCCCTTGAGTTTATCCCATTCAAATCCCTTCAGTCTGCGCTTGCATTCAGCAGGAGCTGAACAATCATCAACTTTGTGTTGGCGAGTGTCAAGCAGGAGAAATTTCAGACAGTGACCATCCGAAGCAGTGAGAATTTGCTATCTGCCCTTGTTATTTACTGGTAGTATTGTTATTGAATCCTCCTGTCAAGGTTCTTGATGTCTGTTACTATAGAAACTTGACCAGCCATATTAAAGTATACACTGGTTAAATTAGCAGGTGAGATGCAGTGTATTTAGTAGTGAGTAACCCACCCCCCAAACTAATCACATCTTCAAAGCCTTTCAGTTTGTACAGCGCAAAGTAAGAGTGACATGAAGTACTCTCCACTTGCCTGGATAAATGCAAGTGAATGCTAGTCTGATGCTGTCTCCAGATAAAGTAGCCCAGTTGATACCCACTTGCAAAATTAATCGCTTTCTCTGACTTTTTGCAATATACATTGTAGCAACAAGTCTGTAAAGTGTGCTGCAGAGAGTCCCAAATGTTGTTTTGACAGCAATTACCAGACCAAGGATCTCTACCATCTAGAACAAGGGCAGCAGGTGCAAGAGACCACCTGCACATTTCGTTCTGAAACATGCAATCTGACTTGAAAATATACTGCTGTTTTCCTTGTTGTTGGGTCAAACCTTGGAACATTGAGCGAACTCTGTTGCCCTTTGAGCATGGTCACTGAATATTTTATGCCACAGAGAGCAGGTTTCATCTGAAAGACAGTATCTTTTGAAGGTGCTGCACCTCCAGCACTCGTAGTGTGTTGGCCTTGATTTTTGTACCAGTCCTGGAGATCTTGAAGCCAGCACTGCCTGATATAAAAGTCACAGTTGACGCATCTGTTCTATAAATGGAAATTAACTGTGCAGATTATTCCGTTAGATGCATAACTTTCTATTTTGTCTCAATTTTATTTGTTTCTGCATGCTGCTTATCAAAGTATGTCATGCTACGACTGGCAATAAAATGTTTGAGCTTTTTTTTATATTGCATGATGTGTAGTTCTGATCGCAAATAATTTTCAATTTGTGAAAATTTATTGTTTTACCAAGTTTTGTGTTAATTGGACACTTGATTGAAATTTTCTTTAGGACTGTTTGTATATTTTTTGATCACTTGTGGGATGTTGGTGCAGCTGGCTGGGGAGCTGGGTGGTGGTAAGCTGCCCTTTTGAACCACTGCACTCCATGTGCTGTCGGTAGACCCACCATACTATTGGGGAGGCATTTCCAGGATATTGAGCCAATGACTCTGAAGGGACATATTTGCCTTGGGAGAGACCTCCAGATGATGATGTTCCCATATATCTGCTGACCTGGTCTGTCTTGATCGGAATGATTGTGGGTTTGGATGGCACTGCCTAAAGATCTTTTGAATTTCAGAGATTGCTTATGTTTTAGGTTGTAAGTTTGCTCGCTGAGCTGGCAGATTTGTTTTCAGATGTTTTGTCACCATGTTGGGTAACATTATGCATGAGCCTTCAGTGAAGTACTGGTGTTCTGTCCCACTTTCTGTTTGAGTCTTGGTCTGTTGTGGTGGGTGATATCCTTTCTGGTTATTTTTCTGAGATTGGTAAATGGCGCCCAAATTGATGTGTTTATTGATGGAGTTCTGGATTGAATGCTAGGCCTAGAGTTCCTGTGCATGCCTCTGTTTAGCCTGTCCTATGATGGATGTGTTGTTGATGGGTGTGTTGTCCCAGTCTAAGTAGTGTACTACTTCATTTGTATGTAAGGATACTAGTGACAGTGGGTCATGTTTTTTGGTAGCTAGTTAGTGTTCTTGTAGCTGGGTGGCTAGTTTTCTGCATGTCTGTCTGATGTAGTGAAGATGACGACAAAATAATGGTCTCCTTTGATGTAACAGCCCTTTTAACGTCAATTAACATCAGCTTGGCCAAAGAAACACTGACCAAACTACGAGACGAACCAAGGACACAAACGCCAGACAGCATCAACTTCATCAGCAAGGGCAACATCCTCAAACTAGTAGACCTGTGCCTTCCAACCCACTTCACCTTCAATGATGACCTGCAAACAAATCAAACAGAACACCCATGGGCCTACCATATCGGGCAGTTTTAGCAGAAGCAGTACTGCAGAGACTCGAACAAACAGCCCTCCCCATGATCCAGCCCAAACTTTGGGTCCATGATGTGGATGACACCTTTGCCATCACGAAACGGACAAAATTAGAGGAAGCCTACAACATCAACACCATCCTTACTGGCATAAATTTCACATGAGAGGAGGTGAACAACAACAAACTCCCCTTCCTAGATGTCACAGCGGAACAAACAGTTAATGAACAACTGTAGACCAGCTGTCTACAGGAAAGCAACACACAGACCACATAACTACAGAAACAATCATCCCAACACCCACAAATGGAGCTGCATCAGGACATGATTTAAACAGGCCACACAGCACCTAGGAACTACAAGCAGCAGAAGGAAAATATTCAAGAAGAACGGGGATAAACACAGTCCATTGATTCTTAAGTAACAAACCCAAACAAGTAGACACAACGTGCCTAGAAACTCTTGCCACACTACCATACGTCAAAGACATTGTTAGAGATGACTACCAGATTACTCCGACCCCTTGGCATCATGGTAGCCACAAACTTAACAACATACTGAAACAGCTACTGATGAGCCTAAAGGACCCTGTACCAACAACCAGCAAAATGAATGTAGTTTACAAAATACCCTGCAGGGACTGTAGCAAACATTACATTGGACAGAAAGGCAGAAAACTAGCCATCCAGATACAAGAACACCAACTATCTACCAAAACACATGACCCACTATCACTCGTATCCTTTCATAGACTAAGAAGGACACCACTTTGACTGGGACAACACATCCATCCTTGGACAGGCTAAACAGAGACATGCATGGGAATTACGAGAGGCGTGGCATTCAAACTCTATCAATAAACACATTGATTTGGACCCCATTTACTAACCTCTGAGAAAAAGAACCAGAAATGATTATCACCCACCTTTAACAGACCAAGACACGTAAATAGAAAGCAGGGCACAAGACCAGTGCTTCACTGGAGGCTCACTTACAATGTTACCTAGCAAGGTGACAATGTCTGAAAACAAACCTGCCAGCTCAGCAAGTAAACCTACAACCTAAACTCAACCTGACCTACAAATCTTCACAAAAATCGCAATTGTATACATTTCCACTACTGACCAGCAGAGGAAGGAGTTAAAGTTTATGGGTGTCATGTTGGTCAAGCAGCCTGCTTTCTCTTGGATGGTGTCGAGTTTTTTTGAAAGGCAATGCAGCTGTACTCATCCAGGCAAGTGGAGAGTATTCTATCATATTCCTGACTAGTGTCTCCTAGATGACGGGGAGGTTCTGCGGAGTCAGGAGGTGAATTAGTCATTCTGTTCCTGAACTCTGACTTGTGTTGTAGCCACTCTTACTTAGATGAGTCCAATGGCAAGCCCCTAATTGTTAATAGTGGGGAATTTGGTGATAGTAGCGTAATCCAGAGGCACTAGTTAGATTGTGTGCTTTTTATTGGAGGTGGTCATTACCTGGCATTTTTGTCGCACAAATGTTTCTTGCCACTTGATATCCCATGCCTGGATATTGTCCAGATCTTGTTGCATTTGACCATTTGATCCCTTCAGTATGTGAGGACTCGTAAATGGTGCTGAACATTGCCATTGTCAACAAGCATTGTTGTGACCTTTTATAGAGGAGAGGTCATTGAAGGAGCTGAAGATAGCTCTACTTAAACTACCCTGATGAACTCCTGCAGAGATGACTGATCTCTCTAACAACTGTAACCATCTTCCTCTGTGCCAGGTATGATTCCAATCAGCAAGAGAATTCCACACCACTATATCATCATCATCACCACCACCACCTAAGTTTCCTGTTGACTCTAGTTTTGCTTGGATTCCATGAGCCCACACACGGTCAAATGTGGAGTTGATGTCAAGGTCAACCACTCTCATCTCACACTGGGAATTCAGCTCTTCTGCCCATGTTTGCACCTTGACTATGATGAGTCAAGAGCTGAGTGAACCGAGCAGAACCTAAGCTGGGCATTGTTGAGCAGGTATTACTTGATGTTGATGACCCCTTCCATCATTTCACTGATCAAGAGAAGACTTGCGTGGTAATTGGCTAGTTTTCCACATTGTCAGGTACATGCCAGAGTTGTAGCTCTACTGAAACACCTTGGCTAGTGTGACACAAGCCTTCAGTACTATTGCTGGAATGTTGTCAGGGCTGATAGCCTTTGCAGTATCCAGTGTCTTCAACCATTCATAATATTACATGGAGTGAGCTGATTTTAAGATGTTTTCCCATGTTTACCTAGTCCTATAGCATTGATCTACCCCAGTATGTGTATCTGGTATCGAGACTGCAATTGGCCAGCAAGTGTGATTTGGACATTTCTCGAGGATTTTTTTTTTCCCAAAAAGAAGTTTTCTGTTTGTCTGAAAAAGTCTCTCATTTTAAACATGACCTATTGTCTTTAAGTTTTTAGATGTGGTTCACAATTCTCAAATGAATCTTAGTTGATATATTTTCTTCTGAATATCCTTTGGAAGTTTTAGGCCAATGGCTCTGGCCTATCTTGATTGTTCAGCTGTCTTTCTGCTTTGTTTAAATTTTTACCATAAGAATGGATCATAAAACCTGCAGGATTGTAATTCAAGATCATTAACATGCACTGTGTTTTGGTTAATTTTAATTGACAAAGGATTCTTCTATAGAATCTGCTTCATATGACTCTGAAATTTTTCCATATTTTACAAAAATATCAGCTTGTATGATGGGACTTTGCAGTGCATAGCAGTGTTCAGCCTGGCCATGATTATTTGTAGCATATCTGAGAAGTCTCAAGGGATCATGTGATAAACTGGTCCTTCTTATCTTTGACCAGTTTTGTTTTGATTGAAACTTGTCTTTTAATCCATGGTCTGAACCCTTAATTTGTGGTATAGTCTGTGCCTCAGGAATGGTAGTATGACTGTATGGACTCTCCAAATGTAGTGCATTAAGTTGTGTAGCCTTTATCATCATGATCTGTAAAGTAATGTGGTTTCAGTCAGTGCACATCGACATGGCTGTTTTCACAAATTAAGCAAAACTATTTTCTGCTATTATTGTGACATCGTCCATATACATGTTTTAGGAAAGCGAGTTAACCTCAAATATTAAGAGCTTGAAAATGGTTGCTTTTGTACAGAAGCTAGCTTCAAAGAAAATTGTATGCTTTAAAAATGAAATTATTTTGCATGTTATCCTCCAGTTTTATTTACAGATGCATTATTATAGATCCCTATAACTTGCAAAATGCTTCTCCATTCCTTAACCCAACTTCCAAACTCAAGTGGCCATTTAAAAAAAACACCTTGAAGGTAAAGGCAAGATTGCAACAATTGTCAAAGCTTTTAATGTATTTGCCAGTTTAAGAATATAGGTTAATTATTCAAACCTGGACGTTCTGAATAACAGGCAATTGGAAAATTGAAACTTTGGTTTGCACGCTTATGCTCTTATTTGATCAAGCTGTTAAAAATCTGAGAGTTGAAAGTTGGAGTGGGGGGTGAGGCGGGTGGAGGAGGAATGTGTATTGTTTATGCACATAATTGGAACTTATCTGCAACCATAAACACTCTCCTTTTAACGCTGGTGCATCATGACAACTGTATTTGTTTTTTACAAGATACATGCAGCCACTGGCCAAGGCTCGTTTTGGTGCTTTCGAAGCGCATAATTCTACCATTTAGAAGAACTAGGGCAGCAGGTGTGTGTGAAAATCTCTTGCATCCTAACTAAGTCTCTCACTGCAAGGACTTGGAGTTGTATCATTGTTACTGGGTCAAAATCCTAAAACTCTCTGATAGCACTATGCCGACATGATGTGGATGAACACCGCTTGCTGTCATCTTGACAGTAATTGAGCTGGGCAGCAGATGCTGGTCTTAATAGAAATGTCCACATTGTTTGAATGACTTTTTTTTTAAAAAAGAAAGTGTTGAAACTGCTTTATTTAGAACGTTTCACAAATTTGCAATGTGAGGATGAAGGAATAGAGTTTCAGAAGAGCAAAACCATTGAATGATTGTGAGAATGGTTAAAGCTTTTGGCTTGTGCAGTAGAAACCAGTTATAAAGTACCCATGTGGCTCTGCGTCTTGACCAGTAATAACTGTGTGGTGTAGCCTCAAATCCTGTTGAGGTTAATCTAAGTTGCTCAAGTTAACTTGAACAGTTTCAAAACAAAATGTATTAACAACTTAAATAAGCCAAGTGGTTTCTTCTTTGCAATTTTTGCTTTTTAATAAAGTCACTACTTTAAGAAAATGTTTCATAGCTTCACCAACCATGCACAAATGTAGACTGTTGTTTGCTTAAATTGTGATTTTAGCTGATGTAA
Organism: Chiloscyllium plagiosum; assembly: GCF_004010195.1. Lineage (NCBI taxonomy): Eukaryota > Metazoa > Chordata > Chondrichthyes > Orectolobiformes > Hemiscylliidae > Chiloscyllium > Chiloscyllium plagiosum. The sequence continues at coordinate 36,464,806 of NC_057725.1, forward strand.
TCCTGATGTATTAACTAATGTGTTATATTTTGTGATTGACCAATTGTGAACTTGTTGACTTTACCTGTAAGTTTAATTTTAACAACAGATTTTATCTTTTTGTTATCTTGTCTTGGATCATTTCATTTTTTATTCCCAGCAGTGACAAGTTTTTGTAAACAAAACAAGTTACAATCTGCAACTCCCTTTGTGAACTGTGATAATTAACTGTCCTTCCTGTGACTAAATTGTTACTGGCTACACTAGAGAAACTTGAGTGGTTGATAATGTGGTTGGTACCACGTTTAGAAAAAGAAATACTTGAATTTGTCTTGTGGAAGACAACATTTATACAACGGTTCAGCATTCTTTGAAACATACTACTTATTTGTGTGTGTTTTAAGTTTGAATGATAAATTGCTGTAATATCCAGCATTTTTGGGAAAAGTGAAAGGCATCGTTCATGGTATTGCTCACATTAAATCTTGCTATTAAAATGCAGCAATGTCTGGGGACTCTGCAAGATGGCAGCAATTCGATAGAACTGCCAAGGACGGCTCTGCCTAACAGCCAAGGCATAATGGTGTTTTTTGCCTTCCCTGACCAACTTATGTGGAGGAATTATTAGTTTAAAACCTTATAGCACACACTTGTTAATATTTGGGAGTGGGAAGGATGCCAAAGGGAAAAGGAGCGAGCAAACAGCAGCAGGGAAGAACGCTCCACTGCACCACCAGGCACACCAGAGACCGCAACAGCCTCTCCAGAACCCCGCTGGGGACCTGACTGACTCTCAGGAATTGGCAGTGGCAATGGAGAGACTTGCCTCGAAGGTTGGGGCTGCAATTGAGGACATTCGTGTCCAGATCCAATCCATCGCATCCATGCTGCAGAAGCATGAACAGGAGATTCAGGGCCTCAGAGTGGCTGGAGGAGGTGGAGGGTCGAACCAAGGCCTTGGAAGCGGCGATGGAGTCCTCATCTGGTTGGATCCAGGTGCAGGAGCAAGAGGTGCAGGCGTTACGAGACCAGGTCAGCAACCTCAAATAGAGGTTGGAGGATGAATCTTCGGATTGTCGGGCTCCCGGAGGGTAAAGAAGGTGGGCAACCAGTCAGCTCCTTTGAACACTGGCTGCCGCAGTTCCTGGACCTTTAAATCAAGTCCAACCGGCTGTAGATTGTAAGGGCCTATCTGATCGCAGCGCACCGATCTGGGCCAGTACAGCCCCCTCACCCGGCCCTCGTGCACTTCCACTCAAACAAGGACAAGCAAAACCTAATAGGAGCCTCCAGATTACTGGGAAAAGGCCCACAGGCACTGCTGCACAAAGAGTCAGAAATCATGTATTTCCAGAATTGGCAGCTTTAATTTAAAACAGGAAGTCCTTCGATGAAGTTAAAAAGAGACAGAAGAACCTGGATATCCAGTACTCCATGAGGTATCCTGCAGTGCTCTGTTTCAGCCACAAGGGCTCAGTTTATGTATTTGATTCGGTTCATAAAGCTAAAAACTTTGTAGATACAGTAAAATAGACTGGTCTTAAGAATACGGTGAATGTTCATTCTCTCTTCCTTCTTTCCCTGTGTTTTCACTTTTTTCTCTCTCTAATAACTTAAAAAAAAATTTGGAATATGTTCCTTTTTTATAACTGGACATCTGTGGATGTCCTCTGTTTCCTTTATTTTTGTTGTCACTCCCACTCCCTCTCACACACTCCCTCTCACACACTCCCTCTCACACACTCCCTCTCACACACTCCCTCTCACACACTCCCTCTCACACACACTCCCTCTCACACTCCCTCTCACACTCCCTCTCACACTCCCTCTCACACTCCCTCTCACACTGTAACCAGTAGGGGTGACATGAAGCCAGGGATGGGCAGGGTGTTCATCCTTACTTTGTCTTTTTTTTTGTTGATTTCCTTTGTCTGCGATTGGGTAGGTAAAGTTCCGGGCTCAGTATGCCTGGATATCGAGGCCTCCCAAACAAAGTGCCGTCTTATTAACCTGCTGTTCATGGACAAATTGAGGGCAGTTATGGACCACTGCTGGAGTCCCATGGTTATTAGTACGATCAAGGCATGGAGGGCGATGTGTCAGAGTGAGAGTTGTTTATCCAAGACTTAGCCACTTACCCCTATAGTTGGCATGCCAGGGTTCTGACCAGGTATAATGGACTCAGGGTTCAAACTATGGACAGCAAGAGGAGTTTCTAGTTTGGGAGACTTGTTTGAGGGGAAGGTTATGATGTCTTTCGAGCAACTGAGCCGCAAATACAGGTTGCCCAGCAGAGATCTTTTCCGTTTTTTTTTCAAGTTAGGGATTTCAACCAGAAGAAGACTATGCCTCTCACTAAATCCTATAAGCCCGATACAGAGAGGTTGTTGCTACATTCCACAAGCATCCTTTCAGTTAGTGCCCTCTATCACCCGCCGGGTGGCAGGGCCTGGCAGGATATTAGCCGGTTATGAGAGGTCTGGGAGCAAGAGCTAGGAGTGGAGATCTCTTCTGAAACAAGGGAGAACGAGCAAAAAGTCTCAATCTGTAATAGGGCATGTGCTATGCAGTTAGAAGTTCTGTACAGGGTTTATCTGGCAGCAGACCATCTGGCAAAGTTTTTAAAAAAAGGGCATCTTCAATGTGCCCCAAATGTAAAATAAATGGAGGTACTCTTACCTGTTGCTTCTGGACATGCCACAGGCTTAGTGTTTATTGGAGTGCTGTGGCAGGAGAGGTAGGGAAGGTATTGAGGACTGAAGCTAAAAAATGTGTTGCTGGAAAAGCGCAGCGGGTCAGGCAGCATCCCAGGAGCAGGGGAATCAACGTTTTGGGCATAAGCCTTCTTCAGGACTGAAGTTCAATTATACCCGATATCTCTCCTCTTGGGTCTACCTAATTTACCATCTTTAGACAGGCATGGGAAGAAACCATTTAATACTCTTGTGTACTATGCATGGAAGAATATTCTGATGAGTTGGGTGTCTGAGAACCTTCTGGGCTTGCTGGGATGGTGGAAATTAATTATCGAGCACGCACATTCCCTTGGATTTATTTACAAACATGGTGCACCACACAACAGATCGCTTTTAAAAGGAATGGCAGTCCTGTTTGAGCTATTTGGATATAGATTTGTCGGCTGTCTTAACTAGGGCATTTGTTTAACCAGGATGGTTTGGTTTGTTGAGCCCTGGGCCCTGGATGGGGCTCCTGAGTTAATACAGGTATATGTACAATGCTCCCGTTCTTTTGTTTGGGAGCTTTGTGCTGAGCATAGCTATTTTGTGGGTTTTTTGTGTTTTCTTTTGCTTTTCTAATTTTTGATCTATTAGTCACTAATTTATTGGTGTTTTGCACAGTTAGGTTTTATTTTGTATTCTAGGGTAGGTTAGTTCGTAGACAGGAGTTGTATTGTAATTTTTTTTATACTGGTATTTGTTATTGGTTGTATTTTCAATAACTTTACATTTTAAAGTCAAAAAATGTTTTTGCTGCTTTTTTTTTGTAAATATATTTATTAGTAATATCTAACCTCTTTGGAGATCAGTATTTCAATTATCATATGTAAACACATTCTGAGGTTCTCACTTCCCAATCTAGCAGTTAAGTTGTGTTTTGAGGCAAAATATCCTTTTGTCTTTTCATGAAAGCTTCTTGTGACTGACAACTTTCCCTCACACTTGGATGCATGGGCTTTGATATTTTTGCCTGGTTTTAAATGAATTATTTTCATCCATTCTTCATTTGTTAGATGCAAAATTCATTTTATTTGTAGGTCCACACCTGTTTTCAGCAAATCAATGAAGTGTGACTTTATTGAATATATGATAAGCAAAAGTTCACTTTTAGTACAAAATCTTAAATTTAATCTCTTCTGCCCTTGCTGACTGTGAAACAGAGAAAATTATATTGCTTTTTGTTGTGACTTGCCTGAATGGGAGACCTGGATTGTTTGTGCTTTTGAATAACTAGTATTTGGAGGACTTCAAAGTGAGTTGTCATACCATTGGTTAAAAGTAAATAAGTGGGTGTTGGGGTTACATTTTAAATCTTACCAAAATTTCTCAAATATGATTCTGCTTGCACTTTTGTGATTGGATGGAGTTGCAGCTGATTTTGAACTATCATGTCAATTTTAAATTTGATTTTCTTTATATCAGATTTATCCTTTCAAATTAAATCTATTAAGCCCAACTATTATGAAGATGGTTATGTGGTGCTGAAGTTGAGGTGAATAAGGTGATGGCCTTTTTTATTTACGTATAAGCAGTTATGCATACAGTTCTGCTTTTGCATATTTCCTTACACTCTGTTGTATAGATGACTATTCTGGTACTGCACATCTTAGCTACGTTATTTTTGTAAGCTCTTATTTGTTGATTTATGAAGTAATTGAAGCAAAAGTCTGCTGAATGGACAACCCTCTTTTTTTTTTTGGGCTTGGGTTACTGCAAACAGAGGGACATGACTTCAATAAACAGTTGTACATATTTTCATGTCCCTTTATATTGTGGGTAGGGCATGTAAGCCTCCACTAGTAATGTTTCCCTATTCTCATTGAATGTTGTAATGTCCTGTAGGGAATATATTGATTGATTGCAACTAATAGCAATCAGAGTAAACATATTTATCGATCCCAAGTACAGAATGTCAGTGTTTGTTGTCATTATATAGAATTGATTATCTAAATTTAGCTGTGTGCTCACTGAATTTGATTATGTAGTATCAGGAATATATGATGATGCCATTCCTTGTTACAGTATTCATCATTTTGGTGGTAATTATCTGGGGCTAAGCTTTCTGATATGTTTTGGGTTCTGGCCATGGAGGTTTTATTGCAGTTGACAGACCTTTTTTCTTTAAAATAATAAAACAAATCATGGGTCATAGGCATCACCCATGCCTAGTATTTGGTGCCCATCCCTGATTGCTGTTGAGAAGGTGAGGTTAAGCCTCTTCCTTGAACTGCTGCAGTCCATGACCTTGAAAACATAATGAGCTGAAAATGTGTTGCTGGAAAAGCGCAGCAGGTCTGGCAGCATCCAAGGAACAGGAGAATCGACATTTCGGGGGTAAGCGCTTCTTCAGGAAGGGCTTATGCCCGAAACGTCGATTCTCCGGTTCCTTGGATGCTGCTTGACCTGATGCGCTTTTCCAGCAACACATTTTCTGCTCTGATCTCCAGCATCTGCAGCCCTCACTTTCTTCTTGAAAACATAATGCCTGTTATCACTTGAAAACATGGCTATGTTGTGAAAGCTGTACATTATCACACCAGGCTTGTATTTATTTTGCCTCTTTTTAAAAAACACTTCATGGAGGAAATTTTACGTTTCATTGGTCCATTCACTGAATGAAAGAGGTTATATTTGTCTGAAATGTCATAATGCTATAATAATACTGTGAATAAGTAGATGTGACCGTCATTGTATATGTAACAACTGGTAAAATAAATGGACAATTTAGCTGAAAATGGTAGAAAACGTCTGCTTGGAAACTTGAAGAACTTTGTCCTGTTGAAGTTGTCTCTCAATCTTCAACTTTCTTCTCATTCACTCAATAATTTATAACTCACCTAGAAGTTTTGACAATGTCACATTTCCCTCAGTAGTGCACCTGACAAACAGTTTTGTCTACTTTGTCTAGAAATGTTATTTTGACTGCTGCATATTTCCAGGTTTTTGTGTTTTGCCTTTGTAGGATGGTGCCTTTTAAGAGTTTAGGTTTGTTGCTGCAATTATAGATTAGACTCCTTGAGCACTGTTCGGAATGGCATGTACTGTCACTTGAAGGGCAACCTGAGATTGGATCCAATTTTGGCAGGTATTTTGCTATTGGAGGGCAAAGGCGGATCTTAAGTATTTTCCTCAGGTGAATTGGGTACAGCTCATAATGGAGCTTACTATATGTACTCTTGAAAAGGACACGTTTTAATAGGGTCATGCGTCTATTCTAAATCCGTACTTTATTTGCAGTGTATTATATCTGACTGAAATATTAATGAATTCACTAAGGTCTGAGTGTATGATGATTGTGAAATGCTGTAGTTCAAACTGCGATGGTTTCACAAACCAGAATTTTAAGGTGGTAAATCTGTTAGGCCAAACTGGAATTGCTTGAAAAACAGCTACTAATTTTAGTTTTTTCATAGCTCATTTTAGCTGCAGAAGAAGTGGTGCTTGACATAATTCAGAATGTTGCTGCTGTGTGGAAATCTGAGGCAACTAGTTTGAAATATAGGCCCTCCTAGTTTTTGGCCATGCATCTTATTCAATGTGACCTTTGTTTGGATTTAATTTGAACTTGTCAGTTGTAGATTGGTTTGTTTGTTTTTGTTTGTCGGTATGTTTTGGTTTTATTGAATTAAAAAAACATGGCCACTGTTTTACAGTGAATAAATGAATCTAATTTTGTTTTAATTTCATGGAGTTCTGTGATTTTATCAAGATGCCATACTCTCTTCATGATTGCTCTCCTTTTGTAAAAACAGCAAACTTGCAGTTTGGTGCTGGATGAGAATGACAACTGCTACAATAACTGATACTGCTATTATGTTATGAAATGTCTGTTCCACCCTTTCTTCATCCTTGGTGCCAGCTTTCTTTCCTATAGTGTGTAACTTTGCAAATGTAGAAAATGCAATATTTACCAATGCATTACTTCCAAAATTGCAGTTGATGGGCACAAACTATTCTTCTGGGAGCAAGAGTGCTTCTCATGCAGTAATGTAATATTATATGTACTATCAAGTATTTGCTCTTAGGATAATGGTCCAAACGGATTTGATGCCTTGTTGTAATGGTAGTACTGATGCTTTGTAACCAGAGACCTTTTAGTTTATACTCCACTGCATAATATGAGCCATGTTATTTAGCCTGACATGATTGTTGCAATGAGAAAATGTCATGTAATTACTGAGCTGATATGGATTTGTTTTTAACTGGGGTCTCATCGTTCTTATGTTATCAAAAATCTGGCAATATTCAAAGAAATGCAAGGGTATGAGTGTGGTAGCATAGTAGACATGTCAGTCTGAGGGGGAAGCATTTCTCCCATGGAACCAGTCCAACTTCAGTGGCTGTTTCATGGCACACCTACCCACACGTTTCACACAGGGCAGGGTGATGATGAACTACAAAGCCTCTTAGACGTATTTTTAATTCCTTGCAAGCAAAAAGACAAGCAGAATCACAGACCCAAGGGGGCACTTGTCTGAGTTTGAGTCACAGCTCTCAAGTTGCCACTAGAGGCTGCATTCTTCATAAAATTGCTTGATTGTTCGTTGCATGATCTGGATGTTAAACAAGGTAGCACTACAGTATTTGGATTTGGTGGGTCCCAAACACTATTGTGGGGAAGTTGATGGACTGCTCTGTGCTTTTAAAGTAGCAGTTCTCTTGTGTAGCCTGGGCCAGAAGGTCTTAATGTCTTCCCCCCCCCCCTTTGCAGCAGGGCGAAGATGCAAGATTGTTCTGCATTACCACTCCCTGGGGTATGCTATCAATTTTGCAAATCTGTGCTTGTTGAATTTCCCAGTCACCACAAAGCTATATAAGTTGCAAATGTCTGAACTCTTGCTTGCTTAGAGTGACAATGGATGTCCTGGATACATACATCCTGCTCATTCTGGTTCCATTGCACCCAAAGTTCTTCAATATCTGAGAAGGGTAAAGAGACCAGGCACATCAATTCCTGATAATAGTAAATAGAGACTTTGAATAGCTATTAAACACTTTGTCATTAGTTAGGAGTGAAAATAAGATTCAGTGAGATGGTGAGATATCTCAACCTCCTGGTCTGGCAGTCTTCCCACTTTGTGACAGGACTGATTTGTGATTTCTCCAGATGAACTGAAAGATGGCAACCATTCTACCTTTGCTCGATTTTTTTTGAGTAATATAAATTTAAACTTGTGTTCCTTAATTATTCAGACCTCTTGGAGATGGCGCACTGTTCAATAGTCTCCACTTGAAGGTTACTTGTTTAAGAAAAATGTGTACATGACATAATGTCTTGCGCTCACTTTTGAAATGCTTTTTCAGGGCCACCTAGATTGGGACCTGAATATTGAAGGTTATGTGCCCTTTAGAAAGAACAGGAAGCTCTGAAAGGGTGAAGGAGTGACACGGTTAACTAAAGATAAATTCAGGAAACCTGGATATAGAAACAATCTGGAACCGTCTACATGATGAAGGCAAGAGGTCACCTGTGGGAGTCATATTCAGTAACCATTTAGTAAGGAAGGTATAATGGGAGTTTCTCAAGAGGGTACATTGATTATCCTGGAGTTTTTAACTTGCGTATAGATGAAAAAAATTAAATGATCGGGAGGTAGTCTCCATGAGGAATTCATTGGATGTTTTCACTAACACTGCACTAGTATGTTATGCCACCAACCAGAGAGCAGGCTGTGCTAGCCCTGGTTTTGACCTATGAGAGAGGATTAATGACCTCCGAGAGAAAGCACCCCTGGGTAGTAATGATCATAATGATTAAATTTTACATAGTGTTTAAGGGAGAGAAGTGAGAATCCAAAACTGCTATTTTTAAGGGCATTCTGAGGCCATGTAAACAGTGCACATTTGCCAGCTCTATCAGTTTAGGTTAAGGATTGATCATCAGGGATGTAGTGCAAATAGTTTAAGGGATATTCCAGAAAGCACAATAGATACATTCCAATAAATACAGTTTTTAAGGATGAACTCAGTGGACTGAAAAAAAAGGCACATACAGTTGTGCAAAGATAGGTGGTGGGTCACAAGATTGCTATTTTTTTATATTATGTGCAAAGAGTTGTGAAAAGATTTAATGAGGGAAAATTCAAGGGTATGAAAGGTTAGTCAAAACACAAGTTTCTTCAGATGTTTTAAAACAAAATATTTAATACAATCAATGTTGGTCCGACAGAAAAGGAGTCTGGGGAATTAGTAATGGAAGATGAAGAGTTAGCTGATGAATTGAATAGACATTTTGTATCAGCTTTCACCAAAGATGATGAAATAGCCTGGAAATAATTGTAAATACGGAATTGAAGGGGAGGGAGGAACTGAAAAGTTACAAATACCAGTGGAGTAGAACTGAGTAAATAGTTGGAAATGTGAGTTGACAAATCCCTTGGTCCTAATGGATTTCATCCTAGGGTCAAGAGTTACTAATGAGATAATTGCATTTAATTTTCATTTTCCAAAACATTTTTAGATTCAGGAAAGATTCATTTTAGATTGGAGAATAGTGGCACTGCTGCCTTACAACACCAGGGTCCCAGGTTTGATTTCACCCTTGGGTGACTGTCTGTGTGGAGTTTGCACATTCTCCCCGTGTCTGTGTGGGTTTCCTCCGGGTGCTTCGGTTTCCTCCCACAGTCCAAAGATTTGCAGGTCAGGTGAATTGGCCAAGCTAAATTGCTCACAGTGTTAGCTGCATTAGTCAGAGGGAAATGGGTCTGGATGGGTTACTCTTCGGAGGGGTGATGTGGACTTGTTGGGCTGAAGGGCCTGTCTCCACGCTGTAGGGAATCTAATCAAATTAACTCCTTTCATTCAAAAAAGAGATTGAGGCAGAAAGCAAAAGCTTCAGATTAAAGAGTTTAATATGTCATAGAGAAAATGTTAACACAGCATGTGGGTAAGTTCAAAGTAATCAGGCTGAGCCGACATGGTTTTAACAAAGGAAAATGATGTCTAACTAATTTATTGGAATTCTTTGAAGAAATAACTTGTGGGTAAGTTGATGTATTGTACTCAGATTTCTGGAAGGCCTTTGATAAGGTACCACATCAAAGGTTATGACAGAAAGGAATATTTTGTGGTGATGGGTTTACATTTTGGCATGAATGGAAGATTGGTTAGCGAACCAGAAGATGAAAGTAAGAATGAAAGACTTTTTCAGGCTGATGGAATGTCACAAATGGTGTGTCACAGGGTCGGTGCTGAGACTCAACTCTTTATAATTAAATGATTTGGGCGAAGGGCCAGAAGGTGTAGTAAGTTACATTTTCTGATGATGCAAAGATCAGTAGGCAGGTGTTATGAAGAAGACATGAGTATTCAAAGAGATAGAGGTTGTGAGTAAGTAAACATCTGGGTGGGCGGCATGGTGGCACAGCAGTTAGCACTGCTGCCTCAGCGCCAGAGACCTGGATTCAATTCCCGCCTCGGGCAACTGTCTGTGGAGTTTGCACATTCTCCCCATGTCTACGTGGGTTTGCTCCGGTTTCCTCCCACAGCCCCGAAATGTGCAGGTTAGGTGAATTGGCCATGCTAAATTACTCCTATTAGGTGAAGGGGTAAATGTAGGGGAATGGGTCTGGGTGGGTTGCTCTTCGGAGTGTCGGTGTGGACTTGTTGGGCCGACCCTCAAGTCGGCCATACTGTAAGTAATCTAACCTAATCTAATAATGTGGAGGAATTTTAGTAGAAAGCATTAAAAAAAATCTAAATGGTGAGAGATTGCAGACTTCTGAAATGCAGAAAGATCTGGATGTCCTCGTATATCAATTGTAGGAAGTTAGTACATAGGTTTAGCAAGTAATCAGGAAAGCTGATTTATTGCGAGGGATTTGAATGCAAGAATAATGAGGTTATGCTTCAGTTATACAGGGCATTGGTGGGAGTGTCACCATACTGGGCGGCACGGTGGCACAGTGGTTAGCACTGCTGCCTCACAGCGCCAGAGACCCGGGTTCAATTCCCGCCTCAGGCGACTGTCTGTGTGGAGTTTGCACATTCTCCCCGTGTCTGCGTGGGTTTCCTCCAGGTGCTCCAGTTTCCTCCCACTGTCCAAAAATGTGCAGGTCAGGTGAATTGGCCATGCTAATTTGCCCCTAGTGTTAGGTGCAGGGGTAAATGTAGGGGAATGGGTCTGGGTGGGTTGCGCTTCAGCGGGTCGGTGTGGACTTGTTGGGCTGAAGGGCCTGTTTCCACACTGTAATCTAATCTAAAAAACTGGCAGAAGGATGTTAATGCATTGGAATGCCAGAAATGTTTGATTGCCTTTTTATGAATGACTAGACAGGCTTGGCTGGTATCCTTTGGAGTTTACAAGAGTCCGAGGTAATTTATTTGAAACAAGATCCTGAGGGGACTTGACCGGGTGGATGCGGAAAGGATTTTGGGAGAATCCAGAAATGGGGTCATAGTTTAAAAATAAGGGGTCACCCATTTATGACACAGATGAGGAAAAGTGTTTTCTTTGAAGATTGAGTCTTGGAATTCCCTTCCTCAAAACACAGTGGAAGAATCTTTAAATATTTTTAAAACCGAGATGGATCGATTATTGATTAACAAGGGAATAAAAGTTATTGGGGTATGTAAGAATGTCAAGTTAAGGTTAAAAATCAGAACAGCTGTGATCCTTATTGAATGGCAGAGCAGGCTTTAAGGTTCAAGTGGCCTACTCCTGTTCCTTCCTTGGTCGAATGCTCGTAAGAATTGTCTGTATTTCAAGTAGCATGTGTTGATTGATTGGATGTTGCTGAAGCGAGGCTTTCTAATTCAAAGTGACAGTGTTGTGTGTTTTGTAACATTAACAATACTTTAAAATGTTTTTCTATTTACATGAGACTTCAAATGGGATTAAAGCTCCCCTTTATCAGTTTGTTTCTGTACATTTTGTTCACAAATATATTGTGGTTCTGTCGTGACTTTCATTATTTTGTCTTTGGTTTTGATTAATTTAAAACTGTATAATAATTTACTATTTTCTATCTGGGCAAAAGCATTTGGAGAGTTTTATAGGGAAAAGCTACATCAGTGAGTCATATAAAAGGATGTTGCCATCAGTTACATATTGAAATTTGTTAGTTGCTCATCAGTCTGGGCTGTTTCCTCCATTTTCTTGATGTTGATGCAATGCAGAAAATATGCCAGTGTTGTACTGCAAGGATGTGGTTACTGTAGCTATGTGCCTTCGTCCTACAGTCTTGTAATGTAGCATCTTGACTTGGAACTGCAGTATAATAACTTGAATCTAATTGAATTTACCACCATAGTAAACCTATTCTGGTCTTGTGTTTTGGATTGTGCAGCAATTTTGATGTGGGGTGAAGTGAAAAATATATTCTGCAACAGTGTAGTGGGTTATTTTAATATCTAAAGTAGCCCATTTAAATCAGTGTTTCAAATTTTTCTTAAATTTATATTTATATTTATCTATTGTCATGTGTTAAATGACAGGTAAGCTGGATGTTATTGACACCTCATTGTATTCTGATAATGAGAGGGTAAGAATTAGGAGAACAAGTGCTTTTATTTTGGGTAGTTGGTGAGGATTCTTCCACTTCTCATCGTTTTAACTGGTAGCTATATCACCAATGACGTGAAAAATCAGATACTGCTATTAATTTTGTGGCATGAGAACTAAATGTTGTTTTATAGTCTGATCAAAAATTTACAAGTAGCTCTGTTGTGGGTGGGAAGTTGATGTTTCTCATACTGACCAATTTTGAAATGCTGTGACAAGCCAACTGTTCACAGTAGTGATAACTTGTCTGAAAATGTGATGCTGGAAAAGCGCAGCAGGTCAGGCAGCATCTCAGGAGCAGGAGAATCGACGTTTCAGGCATGAGCCCTTCTTCAGGAACTGGTGATAACTTGTCACCTTGTTGGCCAGCTTTGCAATTCCACCATGCCAATTATTATTTTAATTGTTCTGTCGAAGGATGTTTTCCATTGTAACTATCATTCTAGAATTACTCCAATGCCCGGGTAAATAGAAAATTTAGGACATTCTTATTCTATTGGTTATGCTTAATGGTCTCAGCTGTGTGTTTTTGTATTTCATGGAAAAGTGTTCTCATTTAAATCAATGTCTTGATACTATTGTAGTTTTTAACATTTTATTAAAAATTCAAAGAAATTGAACTGCAAAGAAATTGAACTTTTATAAAAATCTCCTAAGCTGATTTGCTTGCTTCCAAACTTGAAAACAACATGGCTAAGCACTATTTTTTGTTTTTGAAAGCAAGCGTTTAGATTGATCTTTGTGCTTCGACTTAAAAATCCATTCCTGAGTTCAGGATCCACTGGTAGACGTTTTTACTGTTGAGTTAGAGACTGTTAACTTAGGAATAACACTCCTGTTATTGACATAGCTATGCAGCAATATTTCACATTTTTGTGATGTATTATTACATAAAATTCACCAAGCCAATATTATTGACTTAACTTTGTGCAAAGAAATGTGATAATTCAGCTCGACTCTTTCCTTAAAGAGTTCCCTCTGTGTTGCAGGAAACTTGAAGCTTCTTTTACTACTGGGACCAATCCAAAGGTATTAAGATTAGATTAGGTTCCCTATAGTGTGGAAACAGGTCCTTCAGTCCAACAAGTCCACACCAACCCTCTGAAGAGTAACCCGCCCAGACCTATTTCCCTCTGACTAATGCACTTAACACTGTGGGCAATTTAGCACGGCCAATTTACCTGACCTGCAGGTCTTTGGACTGAGAGAGGAAACTGGGGCACCCGGAGGAAAGCCACACTGACACAGGGAGAATGTGCAAACTCCACACTGACAGTCGCCCAAGGTTGGAATCGAACCTGGGTCCCTGGTGCTGTGAGGCAGCAGTGCTAACCACTGAGCCATGCCGCCCCATGGACTCTTCTCTGTTTTATAAGTGATTTTCCAGAAGCAGAAGCACTTCACATCTGGGAGGCATGTTGGGCTCATTACCAGACTGACTACTTTCACCTGTTTGTTTGTGTGGCCATTGTTGTGATTTATGGGGATGACGTGATTGAACAGCAGTTAGCAACAGACCAGATGCTCCTTCATTTCAGCATATGAGTGGGGAAATTGTTTTAAGGAAGGCACGGAGCCTTTTGTACCAATTTTGTCTCTTGCTACAACCCTTTTGAATGGGATAACTTAATGTTGCTGTATCGCAACAAAGTTTTTAGCAGATGTGCTAAAATAATTTCATTATTTTAGGTTTCTCCAGGGTACAAGATTTATGGGTACCCTTCCATCAGCTTTCACAAAACAATCCTCCAAATTATCAGCTTTTTGTCTTGTCTGCTGGCAGATCGTCAACTACTTACTCACCCAAGCTATTATCTTTGAGGAATGTAGACTTCTTGGTCAAGTTTCAAACTAAACAAATCTTCCAATCTTTGAATTTCCTTTCCTCAAAAGGTAGTGGTGGAATTCTTAAATATTTTTAAGGCAGAGGTAGATTGATTCTTGATTACCAAAGGGTGAATGTTAATCAGTTTATTTTCCCCCTTGAGACTTCAAAACTGAGCTCGAGCCCTCACCCACATTGTGTGATGAATGCTAATATTAGTATTTTCTCTGCTTAAGGTGCAGACTGTATGTACGTTGATTTTTTTTTTCTCCTGACTTAATGATATATGTGGCAGCTAACCTTCTGGTCCCCATCTCTGTCAAGATGGCATGTGTTTTTTGTAGGGAGGTTCAAGTAGAACTGCAACTGAGCTATGCTTTTTCTTAAAAGCAAGCACATTGGGTCTGTGACTCAGAGGGATAATTTATATCTGTGCTGGCTTTGTTTCCTTCTCTGTTGGGTAGAAGTTCCCGATTCTGTAGCAAGTTCATATGTTTGTCTCTAATCTTTGCTTTTAAAAAAAACATCTTTTTAATTGTAATTAGCTCCAAACTTTTGGAATTATTTTCACCAGAGATTCGAACCAATTTCTGAACCAGATCTTTCCACTTAACACATTTAGTACCTAAAGCCAAATTATTAAAAAAGCTAAACTTTAATCCAGAACATTTGAATTATGATTTACATTTTTCCAGCACTGGTGAATAGCAACTTTATTTCTCAAATGTAAATTTTTTAAAAGTTGGTTATGGATGATCTGTACTATAGCATTGCTATAGTGTGGGTTTATGTGTTTTTAATTTTAAAATTTTAAATATACCGAGATATTGGGAATGTGTGTAGAGAGGTCTTGCAATAGAAATCATCTTTTATAGATGTTTGCTAAACTCTTTGTGATACAACAATGTTAAGTTATCCCAGCAGTTTTAAAACTTACAATGAATTAAAACTTATTCAGTGCACATTAGCTCACTGTACACAAAGCAAGCTTGTTATCTGTTCCTTCCTTGTTCAGACACAGATCCTGGATTGATTTTGGATTAACTGCAGGAAGGGTGCTCAGCATCTTTGTTAAAATGAGGACATTTTTCTTATGAAAATTCAGTGTATTTGGGCAGAGAAAGCATATAGTTCTCATTAGACAACAAGGCTTTGTACTGTCATCCTGGCTAAGTGTATGCATTTGGAGAGATATAATATCCTGTTTGTTTTATTCTGGACTTCTCCTTTTCAGGTTTATTTGAGAGCTCTGAAATAAGTCATAGTCATAGAGATGTACAGCATGGAAACAGACCCTTCAGTCCAACCTGACCATGCCGACCAGATATCCCAACCCAATTTAGTCCCACCTGCCAGCACTTGGCCCATATCCCTCCAAACCCTTCCTATTCATCTATCGTCCAAATGTTGCAATTGTACCAGCCTACCACATCCTGTGGCAGCTCATTCCATACACGTACCACCCTCTGTGTGAAAAAGTTGCCCCTTAGATCTCTTTTATATCTTTCCCCCTTCACCCTATACCTATGCCCTCTAGTTCTGGACTCCCGACCCCAGGGAAAAGACTTTGTCTATTTATCCTATCCATGCTCCGCATAATTTTGTAAACCTCTGTAAGGTCACCCCTCAGCCTCTGACACTCCAGGGAAACAGCCCCAGCCTGTACAGCCTCTCCCTATAGCTCAAATCCTCCAACCCTGGCAACATAATGCTGTTACACATGCATTGCTTAAAAACTTTTACACATATTTCATGTAATATGGTGTAATGCATGCGGTTTTAATTAATAAATACATGTCTTGTGGGGCTTTAGCATTTCAGTCCTTCAATTTTAGTAGTATTGTATTTTAAGTTTGGTATTTACAGGTGTTGGAATGACCTAACTTTGCTTCAAAATTGCATCATCTTATTAATGTTACTCTCAAAGAGTAGATTGAACAATGGAGTTCATTCTGGATGTAGGTTTGCTCACTGAGCTGGAAGGTTCGTTTTCAGATATTTCATTACCATACTAGGTAACCTCTTCAGTGAGCCTCCGAATGAAGCACTGGTGGTGCAGCCCGCTTTCTATTTATATGTTTGGGTTTCCTTGGGTTGGTGATGTCATCTCCTGTGGTGACATAATTTCTTCATTTTCTTAGGATGGTAAATGGGATCCAAGTCCATGTGTTTGTTGACAGCGTTCCATTTGGAATGCCATGTTTCGAGGAATTCTCATGCGTGTCTCTGTTTGGCTTGTCCTTGGATGGATGTGTTGTCCCAGTTGAAGTGGTGTCCTTGCTCACCCGTCTATAAGGATACTAGTGAGAGAGGGTCATGTCGTTTTGTGGCTGGTTGATGTTCATGTATTCTGGTGGCTAGTTTTCTGCCTGTCTGTCCAATTTAGTGTTTGTTACAATTCTTGCAAAAGTACCCTTACTGGCATAAAATTCACGAAAGAAGGGGAAAACAACAACAAATTGCCATTCCTAGATCTTGCAGTAGAGCAAACAGCCAATGGGAAACTTCAAGCCAGCGCCTACAGGAAAACAATACATACGAACCAGATATTGACAGAACACGTCCAGAAACCTGAACCAATCTTCCCTACATCAAAGACATCTCAGAAATGATGCCACACTAGTCAGACTCCTTGGCATCATGGTAGCCCACAAACCCACCAACACACTGAAACAGCAGCTAATGAACTTGAAAGACCTTATAGACAACAAGTAAAACTAATGTCATTTACAAAATACCTTGCAAGAGTTGTAACAAACACTACATTGGACAAACAGGCAGAAAGCTAGCCACCAGGATACATGAACATCAACCAGCCACAAAATGGCATGACCCTCTCTCACTAGTATCCTTATAGACGGATGAGCAAGGACACCGCTGCTTCAACTGGGACAACACATCCATCCTAGGACAAGCCAGACCAAGACACTCGCGAGAATTCTTAGAAGCATGGCATTCCAACGGGAACTCTATCAAAAAACACATTGACTTGGATCCCACTTAGCACCAGCATCTCTTCCCCCTCCTGAGAAAAAAACAGGAAATGACATCATGTGAAATGATGTCACCACAGGAAATAGCATCACCAACCCAAGGAAACCCAAACACAAATAGAAAGGGGGCTACACCACCAGTGCTTCATCTGGAGGCCCACTGAAAATGTTACCTCGTATGGTGACAAAACATCTGAAAACGAACCTTCCAGCTCAGCAAGCAAACCTGTATCCAGAACCTCAACCTGAGCTACAAATCTTCTCAAAGCTTGCTAATGGAGTTCATTGCATGAACTGAAATTGTTTTGCAAATATCTGAAGCATGCTTCAACAATTACAAATAGTTATTTTTGTTTCATGGAATGTGTGTCACAGACGAGGTCAAAATTTGTTTTTAGTGGAACAAATAGATTTTTGACAAGTCTTTGATAATTTAATGACACCATTACTTGGGACTAGCTTTTATATTTCAGATTTATTTAGTTGGACTTTAAATCTTACCAGGGCAACTGATGGAATTTAAACCCTGGCTTTGGGAGCGTTAGTCTGACCAGTATCATTACCTCTATTGTAGGCATTAAACAAATATTAATCTTAACTCGGTAAAATCGTTCTGTTCCTGGTAAATCGGTTTAATCTGTTCTAATTTTACGATCCTTCTGTTTCTTGCATGCACAGTAAAAATGTGCTGAGATTTCACAGTTTTATGTAATACAACAGTCAGCTCAAAAGACCTAGCGATTTCTATTCCGTTGAAGGGTGACCAATAAGTGGAAATGTCAGAACCAGCATTAGCAAAAAAAAAAGCATTAGGAAACGTTTTTCTTAACAAGGAGCATTGATCTCAAATGCTCTACCTGATGTTAAAGTCAGTTTGTGACCTTCAACAAAAAAACTTTTGAATAAGCACCTGAAAGGGAGGTTTGGGGGCAATTACAATCCATGGAAAAAGGGAACTAAAGTTTGTTTGCATTCCTTTTGCAGAGTGTTTTATCAACGGTATCATTCTGTGCTGTCACCATATAATTTTTTTTAAGTGACCGAGCAAGCATTGCTTTTGTTAGTTTGGGCTTGGCCTTTTCATACTTGATAAAACTTGATGAATATTTGTTTTGAATAACATTTCACATGACAGTAAGTTAACTAGTTCTATAATGATGCCATTGTTAAACGAATCAGTAGTTTTCATTCATGTTGTCATGATTTTCTTGATTCCCTTATCCCAGGAAAGCTCCAAATTGATAGACAACTGAGATTGGCTTCAATTTTTCTTTGTAATTTGTGTAAAAGTGCATTCTTCCATTCATTGAATTAAACTCTGCACTTGTCCTTGAATAGAGGAAATAATTAATAGTTACTGGTGTTTGCACTCCCAAGTATTGAAGAGTATGGTTTTGAACTAAAAGTTTTTTCAGAAGTAACTAAAGCTCTCATACATTGTTCACGGAAGGGTCCCAGGTTCAGTTCCAGCCTCTGGCGACTGTCTGGAGTTTGCACATTCTCCCTGTGTCTGCGTGCATTTCCTCCAGGTGCTCTGGTTTCCTCCCACAGTCCAAAGATGTGCAGGTCAGGTGAATTGGCCATGCTAAATTGCCCATAACGTTCGGTACGTTAGTCAGAGGGAAATGGGTCTGGGTGGGTTACTCTCCTTCGGAGGGTCGGTGTGGACTGATTGGGCCAAAGGGCCTGTTTCCACACTATTTGTCACAAGTCTCAGAATTTGACCTGTGCCATAAGATGTTGCATTAATTTTTAAACTAAGTTGAGAAATAGCCTTTGACTTTTACCTCAAAGATTATAAGTAATAGTGTACATATATTTTTCCCTTGTTGGATTTACATGATTTATAAATCATTATTAGAATTTACACAGCCTTGAAACTTGTGATAGTGCTGTTTCCAAAGTGAGAACATTACTTTCAGTTTTGAAAATCATTTTCTTTTTGGGAAATGATGGGCATTTGAGAATATGGCTTAATTTTTATGATTTGATAAATCAATTCCTGATCCACTTCAAGTAATTTCCCAAATCTATTTGCAGTAAGTTGTTTTCTCGTAAATATTACTGCAAAATGGACTTTGGTGGAGGGGTCAGGGTGTAGCTGAGCGTGAGGCTTATTTCTGTGATTTGCTTTGCTCAAATTGGACTCTGGAAGGAGCAACTATGCTCTGTTATGAAATATTAGTCATTGCTGTTATTAGGTTTTGAGTAGTGATTTTTATATTTTTTTTGAGGCAATCTTTTGATATTCAAGTATTTTATAAATTAATCAGAATAATTCCAGTTGTTAGAAAACTCCCTTTGACCATGGTAAGTAGTGAGCATATTGAACATCTAAGTGAGTTGTGAGAATGGCCAGAGCTGGCACTTTATTGTGAGCAGTTTTGAGTAGAAGGATTCAGCTATGATACATATGTAAACTTTTGATTCATCTGAATAATCAGTAGCGTGGATATATTTTTACGTATTAAGACTGTCATACTGCAAATGTGACTGCTGTATAGGATTCAAGATTTTTGATAAAACGCATTTTGGAATTTTGAGAGGCTTTGGGAATACCTCGTAGTTTTACCAGCATGCTTCTATTTGGATCAAACACTTTTATTTTGGCAAATTTAATCTATTGGAAATAGACTATAATAATTTTATTCTCAAGACTTTTGAATATTTTAAGGATTTTTTTTAAGTAGAGTATGTTAACTGATTTGATGTAACATGTATCATGCTTTGTGCAGATTCATTAAATAAATAGGCTTCCCATTAAATAATCACTTTTTTTACAATATTGACTGAAACCTTAGTTTATTTTGTTCCTGCATTTTCTTTATTCAGTTAACTATAACTATCTTAATAGTCTGTCAAGTATAGAAGAGAGATTAGTGTTACTAATTTACAGGTTACTTTGTTTCAAATATTAGACTATAAATCAGTGGCAAGGTACATGGTGGGAGGCTACCAACACACACTTTTGAAAATGTTCCCTCAATACAGTGATCATTCAGGAGAAAGTGAGGTCTGCAGATGCTGGAGATCAGAGATGGAAATGTGTTGCTGGAAAAGCGCAGCAGGTCAGGCAGCATCGAGGGAACAGGAGAATCGACGTTTTGGGCATTAGCCCTTCTTCAGGAATGAGGAAAGTTGGTCCAGCAGGCTAAGATAAAAGATAGGGAGGAGGGACTTGGGGGAGGGGCGTCGGAAATGTGATAGGTGGAAAGAGGTCAAGGTGAGGGTGATAGGTCAGACTGGGGTGGGGGCGGAGAGGTCGGGAAGAAGA
>NC_057725.1:36487824-36577890 GCF_004010195.1 Chiloscyllium plagiosum
ATTCCACCAAGGATATGCAGGTCTTTGGATTCCTCCATCGTCAGACCACAGCGAACCGAAGGTTGGAGGAAGAACGCCTCATCTACCGGCGAGGAATCCTCCAACCACAAGGGATGAACTCGGGTTTCACCAGTTTCCTCATTTCCCCTCCCCCCACCTTGTCTCCGTCTAATCCATCGAATTCAGCACCGCCTTCCTAACCTGCAATCTTCTTCCCGACCTCTCCGCCCCCACCCCAGTCTGACCTATCACCCTCACCTTGACCTCTTTCCACCTATCACATTTCCGACGCCCCTCCCCCAAGTCCCTCCTCCCTATCTTTTATCTTAGCCTGCTGGACCAACTTTCCTCATTCCTGAAGAAGGGCTAATACCCAAAACGTCGATTCTCCTGTTCCCTAGATGCTGCCTGACCTGCTGCGCTTTTCCAGCAACACATTTCCAACAGTGATCATTCAGTCATGTGAGAACCTCCATTGTGGAGTTATAATTTTATGGTGGGCTACCTGAAATGTTCCGCAAGTCTGATGTTAAATAACATTTGTCTTGACTTATGATAGCTACTAAATTGTGACTTCTGGATGTCTGTTGGCATCAACAGATTTCCATTTCTTGGTCGCATGGATCACCTTGAGACACAAGTTTGTGACACACAAATTGCATCTGGTCCCTGAAGAGCATTCTTTTCCAAGTGACTTGCTGGCCAAGTAGGGCGACTCTAATATTAATTGTGAGCAGCAAACTACTGTTCATCAGTCTTCTGACAGGGTTGTCAATTATATGGTATTCTAATTTATTGAAGATGAGTCAAATGATTTGAAACTGACAGTATAATTTATGGTGGCTATTTTGTTGTCAATAAGCAATAGATCATTTAAAAGTTAGCATTTAAGTCGTGATTTACAGGGTAGTGCAAGCATTAATGCTATTCATTGTTTGGGTCTAGCTGAATGTTACCACCTCCTGCTTTGGTTAGAGCACTAATATAAAGATTTGGACTTTGATATCAATTCTGAAGTGAGAACGTTCTTGTCCTGAAGTAACCATGATTGGCAAAAATCAAGATAAGTCATTTGATGTTTCACTTATTTGAGGTATGATAAGTTGCAAAGGTTCAATGCATGCTGGTCTGTCTTTCCCATTAATCCTGAGACTTGTGGGCCGTTCCTTGATTCCTACGTTCTGGTCTTTGGGCTCAACATCTCTTGAGATTTTAGCTTGGCCAACTTCAGTCCAGCATATGTACATGTCTTTTACAGTTTTAAGATTTCAACTCCAGTGGATCTCTTTTCCACCCACAAATTACTCATTCACAAAACTGCAGAAGCTCCCTTGTGCACAGTCTTATAGAAAGTTGTTTCCACGAAAGACTATAAGCTTTCCAAATGGCTGTGTATCATACAGATTGTCACATGCTTGGTTTTAGCAGACTGAATCACTAATACTGGATATTTATGGCATTCCTCAATTTGAGACATTTTAAAAGTCATATTGTATTGTTATGACAGTCTGTTAACTGGCAATGTTTATGCACATCTTGGCTTCCGACCAAGTGCACCACTTCTAGCACGCTCTCCCCCAGCGAGTGTCCTATCAAAAATAATTATTCTGGGCAAGTTTAAGATGGAGTTATTTTCATACCTTTTTTTGCACATAGCTTTTACAACATTGAGTTTTAGCACCTGAAATCCACAAACTTTTTATCCAGTGTTAAAAGATTTTGTGCAATATGTAAAGCATCCCTACCTTCCCTGCAATAGTTTTACTTTAACTTTCAGCTTATGACCAGAGGCCCTGTTATGTTCTCTGATTGGTATCCAGTTTGGTTTGGTTTGGTTTGTAGTTGATCCAGGTTGCAGGAGTGCTTGTTGTCCATAAAGATTACTGTTAAAATGTTGTACTGCAGGATGCACATCTTCTATATAGAGCCATAGAGCTGTAGGGCATGGAAACCGATCCTTTGGTCCAACTCATCCATGCTGACTGGATATCCTACTCCCATTTGCCAGCATTTCACCCATATCCCTCTAAACCCTTCCTATTCATATACACATCCAGATGCCTTTTAAATGCTCTAATTGTACCAGCTTCCACCACTTCCTGTAACAGCACCACCCTCTGCATGAAAAGGTTGTCCCTTAGGTCAGTTTTAAATTATTCCCCCCTCACCCTAAACCTATACCCTCTAGTTTTGGACTGCCCTGCCCTCCATCACGTCTCTCAAACTTGCTTGAGTTTTTTGAAGAAGTAACAAAGACGATTGATCCACATGTGATCGATATGGACTTCAGTAAGGCATTTGACAAGGTTCCCCATGGGACACTGATTAGCAAGGTTAGATCTCATGGAATACATTTGGACACACAACTGGCTCGAAGGCAGAAGACAGAGGGTGGTGGTGAAGGGTTGTTTTTCAGACTGGAGGCCTGTGACCAGTGGAGTGCCACAAGGATCGGTGCTGGATCCTCTACTTCTC
Organism: Chiloscyllium plagiosum; assembly: GCF_004010195.1. NCBI lineage: Eukaryota > Metazoa > Chordata > Chondrichthyes > Orectolobiformes > Hemiscylliidae > Chiloscyllium > Chiloscyllium plagiosum. The sequence goes on from NC_057725.1 coordinate 36,490,300, forward strand.
GTCATTTACATAATTGATTTGGATGCGAGCATAAGAGGTACAGTTAGTAAGTTTGTATGTGACACCAAAGTTGGAGATGTAGTGGACAGCGAAGAGGGTTACCACAGATTACAACAGGATCTGGACCAGATGGGCCAATGGGCTGAGAAGTGGCAGATGGAGTTTAATTCAGATAAATGCGAGGTGCTGTATTTTGGGAACGCAGATCTTTGCAGGACTTAATGGTAAGGTCCGAGGGAGTGTTACTGAATGAAGAGACCTTGGAGTGCAGGTTCATAACTCCTTGAAAGTGGAGTTGCAGGTAGATAGGATAGTGAAGAAGGCGTTTGGTATGCTTTCCTTTATTTGTCAGGATTTGGAGATGTCGGTGTTGGACTGGGGTGTACAAAGTTAAAAATCATACACCAGGTTATAGTCCAACAGGTTTAATTGGAAGTACACTAGCTTTCAGAGTGATGCTCCTTCATCAGGTGATAGTGGAGGGCTCGATCGTAACACAGAATTTATAGCAAAAATTTACAGTGTGATGTAACTGAAATTATACATGGAAAAATTGATTGTCTGTTAAGCCTTTCATCTGTAAGAATCTGATAGTTTCACTTCTTTCATGTGTAAATCACAAAACCTTATTTTAAAAAGTTGCATTCTTGGGTTAGCTGTTAACAATGGTGATAGCTAGACAATATGTTGAAGGTGTTGGCCCCCTGTGTTCTCTCTGTCTATGCCATGATCTTTAGAGAACACAGGGGGCCAACACTTTCAACATATTGTCTAGCTATCACCATTGTTAACAGCTAACCCGAGTATGCAACTTCTGAAGAAAAAAAGCTTTTGTGATTTACACGTGAAAGAAGTGAAACTATCACTGACAGCTAGTATGCTTCCAATTAAACCTGTTGGACTATAACCTGGTGTTGTGTGATTTTTAACTTTATTGGTCAGAGAATTGAGTACAGGAGTTGGGAGGTCATGTTGCGGCTGTACAGGACATTGGTAAGGCCACTGTTGGAGTATTGCGTGCAATTCTGGTCTCCTTTCTATTGGAAAGATGTTGTGAAACGTGAAAGGGTTCAGAAAAGATTTACAAGGATGTTGCCAGGGTTGGAGGATTTGAGCTATGGGGAGAGGCTGAACAGGCTGGGGCTGTTTTCCCTGGAGTGTCGGAGTTGAGGGGTGACCTTATAGAGGTTTACAAAATTGAGAGCGATGGACAGGATAAATAGACAAAGTCTTTTCTCTGGGGTCGGGGAGTCGAGAACCAGAGGGCATAGGTTGAGAGTAAGAGAGGAAAGATATAAAAGAGACCTAAGGGGCAACTTTTTCATGCAGTTGGTGGTACGTGCATGGAACGAGCTGCCAGAGGAAGTGGTGGAGGCTGGTACAATTGCAACATTTAAAAGGCATTTGGATGGGTATATGAATAGGAAGGGTTTGGAGGGATATGGGCCAGGTGCTGGCAGATGGGATCTTCCAGCAGTTCTGGTCATCCTGTGATTTTCCATCACGAACGTAGACAATCCTATTTACATATTACCATTAACCTTTTACAACCTTCTGGCCATTCTTTCACCAATCAGTGTTGCATCCTTGTCTTCAGTGCATTGCCAGTGCTGGACTCAGTGATCTCAAATGTGTCTCAACTACCATCTCCATTCGCTCCTGTTTTTTCTTAAAACTACATTGTGGCATGTCTACTTAAAAAAAATAATTATTATCAACAACAATTTAGATGTGTTTTGAGACCCTTGTGTGACTATCACAACCTGCGGTGGAACTTGACCTCTGAGCTTCCTGCCTGTGGTAGGGACTCTGCTACTGTGTCACACACCCCTTTGTTAAGAAATCTTTAATTTAAAATGTCCCAACAGTATTTGAAAATTGAAGCTTTTCATCACTAAGTTTATGTACATTTTTAACTAAAAATAAACCTTATTAGTCACACAGATGAAGTGAAATCCCTTCATCAATTTAAGATGTGCCTATTTCTAAGGCTCCCTCACTCCTTCAACATAACACGGAGTGTTATGCTACCACCCAAGCTGTAAATTTCCCTCTTGTTTTAAATCTGAAAATGAGCAGACTGCGCTATCACTTTCTGGATAGCTGTATCTATCTCCTGTCATAGAGTGGATGTTGAGAACGTTTCTACTGGTAGGAGAGACTAGGATCTGAGGTTACAGCCTCTGAGTGAAAGGACAACCCTTCAGAGGTGGTGCATCTGTGGATCTCATTGTTTCCACAGCTTTCTGTAGTAAAGTTATTGACTGTATTTAAGACAGTGATAGCTGCTTGATTAGTAGGGCAACCGAGGGTTATGGGGAGAAGGAAGGAGATTGAAGTTGAGAAAGCTATCAACCATGATTGAATGGTGGAGCAGACTTGTAGAGCCAAATGGTCCAGAACGACTATATCTTCTGGCCTTATAAACCATTAAGATGAGTTAGTTGCTTCTGTTTGACACACACAATGGTTGTGCCTCTGTATAGTTTAATTACTAATTTGTACTGTTGTTTCAGGGTTGACACTTCAAAGGAATAGAAGGTCAAGGTAGTTGATGTGACTCTTCATTCTTTGTCCAGAATAACAGATTACGCCAATTTTGGTGTCTATATCATTAGCTCATTTGGGATTCCTTCTACAGTCTGGATTGTTGGATCATCTGTCTCCTTGCTTCCCCATTGTTCTAAGTAATTTCCACCATTTGATTACTGTGTCAATTAGGGTATATCACGTGATGTGATCAACTTGCTGAGTATTATTCATTAACCTATTTTCTCATCAAGCTGTTCAGAGATGTTATTACACGTCTGGAGTAGATAGGATTTGAATCAGAGTCTCTTGATCTGGGGTGGGGACACTACTGAGGCTTCACTAACTAAGTTTAAAACTAGTTTAATATCATGTGTACCATCTGCACTTGAGGTGGTACACATGATATTAGTTATTGATGTTAACAAGTCAAAGAACCTCTTTTTTGCTTGGCATGTCCAATATTTCTGAATTTAAGAAATTAATAGATTTGCTACTACTGAGAAAATAGGGTCAATGTATCATTAATTTTGAAAGTATTTCAGCAAACATTAGGAATTACCTTAATGTCTTAAATGTGGGTAATAAAGCACAACATTGCTTTCATTATATTGCAAGTGTAGAGTTGTTTGAAGTACATGTCTTGTGCTTGCTCTAAGAAAGATATTGCTGGAGAATGGGACTCTTAACAGCTTAAGGAACCGGTATTTGCAACAAGCAATATCAACAATTCTGGTATGACTCAACAAATGTCTGTATTTAAAGCTGCCTCTGCATTGCCAAAAATGTGCAGACACCATGCACCAGCATAACATTCATTTTCTCACTATCAAAAATGCTATCATTCCTTCACTTCAGTTCAAACTAGGAATGCTTTGTACACAGACCAATATCCACCCCCGTTGAAACTAGAGTGGATTAAGACTGTTTTTAGTGTTTGTTTATAGGCACTTATGGTGAGGCAAGTATGATCATTTCGTTTTGGGCTGATTTTTTTCTATTCATTCATGGGATGTGTGGATCAATGACTGACTAGATTTATTGCCCACAATCAAGTTAAGAGCCAACTGTATTGCTGTAGGTCTGGAGTCATGTGTAGTGTAGAATCCTAGAATTCCTACAGTGTGGAACCAGGCCATTCAGCCCTTCAAGTCCACACTGACCCTCCAAAGCGCATCCACCCTCCCTCGTATAAGGGTAGCTGTTTCCTTTGCTAACTTTGGTGGGTTTTTCCTTGACAACGGCAATGATTACATCATTGAACTGTTATTTCTAGATTATTACTGAATTCATATCTCACGATCTGTTCTCGTGGGATTTGAACCCAGGTCTTCAGAACACTATCTGGTTTTATGGATTAGTAGCCTAGCGATAATACCACAATGCCATTGTTTACCCCTAATTTGAGTCCAGATCTCAATAGTACCAGTATATAGGCGCTGTACTGTTTAGTTCTCTAAAGTATTCATTCCAGATTTGTCAAAGGATATTAGACTGTGAGAATGTGTATAGGCTGCACACTGGTTGTTGGGGGAGCGTGGCATTTCCCAGCACATGATAACTGTAGTTCAGTTGATAGCTCACCTGTCTGAGTGAACAGAGGTTTGGGTATCTCTGATATTGAATGAAAACCCAAGAAGTTTCATTGGCTCATAATTCATCTTCATAAATGAGCTATAACCAGAATTGTTTTTCTAAGTTATTGGTGATTTAGTTTAAATAAGTTTTCTTGGAAGTGTAGGTTGGCTTATTACATTTTCTTTGCATAGAATTGCTATTGACTGTGTATAATTAAGTAGTCAATAGACATTCCAGTTATTATGTAGCTATGTTAAAATGGGCTCTATCAGGCGAAGGTCCACAGCCAGTGCGGAGAGAGGGGGAAGAATGTTCGCCCTCTGTTGTATTCTAAATTAATTATATGGTGTAATTCACTTGCCTTTTTCAATTTCATATATGGAATGTGGGTGCTCCTGGCAAGGGCAGCATTTGTTGACCATCCCTAATTGCCCTTGAAGATGATGGTGAGCTGCTGCTTTTTACCACTGTGCCATTATGCAGTTCGTTCCAGAATTTTAACCAAGTGACACTGGAGGAATAGCAATATATCTCCCAGTTAGGAAAGGGTGCTCCTTGGGGAGGAACTTGCAGGTGGTGCTGTTTCCAAATATCTGTTGTCCTTGTCCTTCTCGATGGTAGAGGTTGCATGTTTGGAAGGTGCTGACCTTATAATGAGATTGATAATATTTTAATATGTGCTTTGCCGACTTGGAGCTTCTATCACTTAAAAGCCAATTTACTTTTTATTTGTTCATACTGTATCTAAACTGCCGCAAGTTTGTGAAGCCTGAATTTAAATTACATTCTAAGTTAGAATGTGACTAAATGGTAAAACAATGTATGGCGTAAGAAAAAAAAACATTGAGAGCTGATGGCTGATCGTTGAAGAGTCATGTTTTTTGCTCATGTTGAGGAAAGGTTGGTGCTGGTGTCCCATAAATGTGAGTGATGCCTCTATTTTTGAGTTAAGGTTCCAAGATACAACTTCGGCTTGTGCCTAAGGAATATGATATTGGAGCTTCCTTAAAGATACAAAGTGAGAAGCTTAATAATCTGAAAGGAGTTTTGTGACTTTTCGGACTCGTCAGGTAACAAACAGAATTTGATGTGGACAGTTGTGATCTGCACTTGGAGAAAGATTTGCATTTATATGGTGCTTATGACAACATTGAACATTTCAAAGAATTTCACGACTACTTAAATAATTTTGAAGTGAAGTCACTGTTGTAAAATAAAAAATGTGGTAAATAGTTGGCACACTGCAGCTCCAATGACAGCAACATGGTAATGTCCAGATAATATGTTTATGTTGAAATGAAGGATAAATATTGACCAGGACACTCAAGAATAACCCTTTTTTATTGGAAAAAAACTTGGGTCATCACTGGAGAGAGCAAATCTCTGTTTAATACTCCATCTGAAAGATGGCAGGTTTGATGGTGCAGCATCCACTCAGGTACTGGGAGTACAAAGTCGGAGCCTTGACTTTTTTGTATGTAATCCTTGAAGTGGAATAAACCACAATAAATTAAAACTGAAACTCCAGTGAAGTAATGAAAGGAGTGTTGCACTGTTGGGAGCCTCATCTTTCAGATGAACATGTAAATGGAAGCCCTGTCTACCACCTCTGGTGGTAGTAAGAGATCTCATAACTCTATTTCAAAAAGCAGGGAGGTTATCCCCAATGTTCTGGACAATGTCACAAAAACCAATTACTTGACTGTTGTCACATGGTACTTTGTGGGAGTTTATGGATATAACTGCCTGCTGCATTTCCTACATTCTGATCGAAATGAATATTTCAAACATGCTTTGGTTGTAAAGTACCTTGGGACACCCTATGGTCACAAAAGGCGCTGCAGCATAGAAATGAGAAGTCTCTTTTTGAGGTAGGGAAAGCCAAGAAGATTTCATTTCCTATCCATAAATTATGGTTTATTGTTTGGAATTTGGCCCAAAAAGGGCTCTAGCAACTTGATTTTTTCAACAGTGTTTAAGAATTAATATAAATCAAGTGTTCCGAGTAGTTTTGACATGAAGATATTTGATTTTAAAATATCCATTGATAGGAAAAGCAGATTGAGAGAAATTTGATATACATGGAGTTGGTCTGTTTAATGGGGATTTGGTTAAGGTGAGCGCTTGAATTTTTGATTACTGTTGGAAAACAATTACGTGCTAAGTAGAAGGGATTTTGGGGAATTGACAAAAGAATGCGAGTGGAAATGAGAGAATTGCAGCTCTTGGAAAGGTAGTATACTTCCGTGCTGTATCAATCTGCAATGCATTTAGCTTAATAGCTGCCTCGGATTATCAGTACGTACAATTCTCTACAAGTGAACATAAAATTGTACTAAAATGGGTTTGGGGGGGGGTCAATGGACTTTTGAAGGAAACAATTTTCTCATCTTATTACTGTTTTACAGTCTTACTTTGTAACAGATTATGACCCAACAATTGAAGATTCCTATACCAAGCAATGTGTTATTGATGACAGAGCAGCAAGATTGGACAGTAAGTAATCTGAAATTCGTTTGACCGTGTGCTTTCATGTTTTTTGGGCAGACTATGACATGGGTATCCTTGTACAAGATTAGGGTGATCCCTGAATTTAAACCATGCTTGAATAATTATTTGGAAACCATAGGCTGGATTTTCCAAGCGGTTATTCCTGTCCCTTTGGTATACAAAAGGAGAGAGCTCCGTGTTTCTGAGAAGAATCTCTGATTGTGGCCCTTAAGAAATGTGGAGTAGAGTTACATTCTGACAGATTTTTCATAGTGCCAGACTGTTCAGGAAAACAACCTATGCCCTGAAGCGATCAGTTGTCATATTCTTGAATTTCAAGGTCCAGAATTGCAGGCAATCACTTTGCTTGCTGCTGGCACATGACATGTTAAAAAAAAAGTGGGCATGTGGGGGATTGCAAAGTTTCAAGGGAGCTTGGTGCATCATGCAGTATTTAGGGTAGGGGCAGGTTCAGGGGGATGTTGGGTTTGGGGTGGACTAGTGATGGGAGAGTGTGGAGGGAGTTGGGGGGGTGGATGAAGAGGGTTTGGTCAGGTCAGGGCTGGGCAGGTGTAAATAGTCCTGAGTAGGGGTGTAATTGGGCAATTTGAATAGTTGTCAGGAGTTGGACCATGTATTTAAGTGCAACCTTTCCTAACAAACTATTTATTCTATTTCGTCAGAACTCACTGAATTCTCTAATTTAAATTGAGACTTTTGGAGGGTTTCGGGCATAGGGTAATTGCCCAGTGGAATCTTCAATTTTCCCTGAGTCTGCTAGATTGGCAATCCCACAGGGTCCCTGTGCAACATCCATCTATACTGGAATGAATTGTCTGGCCATTCGAAAATCCAGGCACTGCACTATGTAGTTTTGGCCCTTTTTAGATTAGAGAATCTGGTTTTGAATGAAAAATAGACTTGACTCCAACTTCAGTGCCAACTATGAAGTTTTACTAACTGTAACACATGGCTAGTTTTATATTGTTCAGAGATGCAATCTGCTTATTCATATTAGAATTTTCATAATTATGCTGGTATGAAATAATTGAGACTAATTACATTTCAATAAAATAGTATTGATTTATGATCTGCATTAAAGGCAAACTTGATGATCATAGTCATAAGAGGTCTACAGCACTGGAAAAAAGACCCTTTGGTCTATGATGTCCGTGTTGGTCCAAAACAGCCACCTAACTATTGTGAGCCCATTCTTCGGTACTTTACTCGTAGCCTTGTGTGACTTGGAATTGCAGTGTACATTTAAACATTTCTTAAATGTTATGAGGGTTCTTGTCTCTCTCTCCGTTACAGGCAGAGAATTCCAGATTCCTACATGAAAACATTTTTTCTCACATCTCCACTAAACCTTCAACCCTTTAGCTTAAATCTCTGCCCCCTTCCTCAAACAGAAAAGCTTGTTCCTATCTATTGTCTTATGACCTTCATAAATTTTATATACGTCAATCATATTCCCTCTCAATTTCCTCTGCTCTAAGAAAAACAAGCCCAACCTGTCCAATCTCTCTTTGTCACTCAAGCAGCCCAAGTAACGTGCTGCTAGATCTCCAGTGCTATCAAACCTTCCTATAATATGAATTCCAGAACTCTTAACAGCAACCTAAATAATGTTTTATGCTATTCCCAGCATAACCTCCTTAGTTTCAAACTTTATGCCTCAACTAATAAAGGCAGGTATCCCATATACCACCTTGACCACTTTATCCACCTATCTCAATACCTTTTAATTGACCAGTGTCCATGCACGCAAGTGCCTCTCTGACCCTTGGTGCTTTCCAGAGTCGTCCTGTTGATCATGTATTTCTTTGCCTTGTTTGTTCTGCCTCCGTGCATCACCTAATTTATCAGGATTGAATTCCATTTGCCACTGACCAGCCTCTTCCCAAACGTTGCTGTGATGGTAAACTGTATTACGTATGAACTTACTGTTTAACCTTCAAGTCTAAGTCATTTATATAAACCACAAACAGCAACAATAATGCCAATCTTGTGATAAGAATTTAATTAACTCGTGTGCTGTTGGTTTCAATTAATGGCCAAAATAAAAGAACATTTTGACTTTCAATTAATTTTGCCTGCATTTATTTTAATAATAAATAGTTGATGACTTAAAAAGCAAAAGGAAGTTATTTAGTATATCAAGCTAAATGTTGGTCCAATTTCTGTTGATCTTAGAACTCCAAAAGGATCTGGTTTGCCAACATTTGATTAGTTCAAACTGCAGGACTACTTTTTGAAAAAAAAATGTGAAATTTGCCTGTGAAGATGGTTGTGCAATTATATTTTAAAAATCTGCCATTTCCCCAACACATTTCTGCTCTTTTGCATGGCACTTAAAGTCTGAATGCTTATGGTTTTGCAAATTGACATTTGCATTCTGGCATCTGACATGATGTCTGATGTAAGTACCGTTAACTAATTCTTTTCGCGAAAATGCAGTAGTTAATCTTTTTTTTGTGCAATGCAACTCTGTTACTTAGTCGATATTTCCTGTAACCTGCTTTGTTGAATCATTCATAATGTGGAATTTTTATTTTGCCATCTAGTTTTAGATACAGCAGGACAAGAGGAGTTTGGAGCCATGCGTGAGCAATATATGAGAACAGGGGAAGGTTTTCTGCTCGTCTTCTCTGTCACTGATAGAGGAAGGTATGCTTAAAAACAAGACCAAGGAGAAAGTTTGCAATGCTGTGTTTACTGTGGAGTGGAAAGTCTCGTTTTCACTGTTCGTAAGTGACAGTGCGTTTGCTTTTTGTGGTTATTTAGCGAATAATTGACTTTTTGAGCTGTTAACTAACCTTTCAGGTTAATATAAGAATGGGTCTGAAGATCATGTTGCCTGCTTAATGTGTTGGTTAAAGATATCATCTCATTGTAAACAAATTGGGAAGCAGAGGAGGAGAATCAAGTTGTCATGTTTGACCAAAGAACGAACAACTTGGGTAGACAGAAACCAGGTGCTGCTGAGAGAGTTTGAGGAGTTGGGGTTCAAATTAAAATTGGGATGTATTACTCTATTTAAATGGTGCTCAGTGATTTCCAAGAGGATTTAAGTGAAATGTTATAATTAATTTGTTGTACATCGATATTGCATTGGATGTGATAACTACATTTGCTCATTTATATGGATCAAATGTGAAGTGTGTAATTTTTTAAAATAAATGCTTGGTAACTGATGAGCATTCATAACTATTCATCTTTACTTGATTTGTTACATTTTTAATTGGATTTTACTTGAACCCAAATAATGGTTGTGAAGCGAAACATAATTCTTCAACTTATGTGCAGTGTTTCACTATTCAGTTCAGTGAATTGAGACTTTGATTAGGGGGCACTGTACAAGTTATGCAATCTTCTTTTCATTTACAGCTTTGAAGAAATTTACAAGTTCCAAAGACAGATCCTTCGAGTAAAAGATCGTGATGAATTCCCTATGATCCTAGTGGGTAACAAAGCTGACCTGGAACATCAAAGGCAGGTGAGCGCTCTGAAGTGACATTTTTGAACTTTACTGTCTCTGTTCACATGAAAGAATCCTGATAAAATGCAAGTTCTGCAAATCCTGGGGTTTTTGATTTTAATGGCTCACTCATGTGTGGCCTCCTGATGTGTCCTGAAATGTCAGAATGAATATAGCCTGTTTTGTTTAAAATAGCAAATCCTTTTGGCAACAAGCATTACAAATGCACCTTTTTATGATCGTCATCTTAAATTTTGAACTTTGGTCAAAGTAACTAAAATTCATTTTTGAGAATGCTGAAGCTTTTTAATGTTAACTTTCCCTGCCTCCATACAGAACTCTTGCATTATAAATTTAGTTCTGATAATAAATATGGGATTGTGGTCTTCATAAATTAAAGGGTGGAGTACAAAATCAGCAAAGTTATGCTCAACCTTTCGATTAGGCTACAATTAGATTTTTGTGTCCAACTCTGGTTGCATAATTGCTGAAGAATGTAAGCATGCTGGAGAGGTTGAAGAGAGTTATTTCCAGATATTTCCAGGAGTGAGGGATTGTAGCTGCAAGGAAAAACTGGAGAAACTCTGGTTCGTGTCCTTGGCCCAAAAGAGGTTTTAATAGAGATTTGGTAGAGTTGTACTAAATTGTGAGAGGCTCGGCAAGATGGACAAGCAAAAAGATGTTTCCATTATCTGATGATGGTACCATGCCCTGGGATGGATAGTCTTTAAAGTTTTGTGCAAGTGACACAGTGGGAGAATAAGTGCCAAAACCCCAATGCTATCAGTGCCACTGACATGGAACATTGAGCCTACAATGATGGTTAAACTAGAGGTGATTTCAAAAGAAATTGGATTGCTTGGAATCTCTATTCTGTTTACAGTCCTAAGCAGTTTAAATGACTTCCTTTGATGCTATTTGTTGTTTTCTAATTTGTGGGGGAGTTCTATGATAGATTATTAAAAAAACCACTTGGAAAACATCAATGAACTTTCAGCAAAAACCGAAAGAATTGCAGTTGCTGTAAATCCAAAACACAAACAAGTTGCTGGAAGAGCTCAGCAGGTCTGTCAACCTCTGTGAAGAGAAATCAGAGTTAATGTTTTGGGTCCAGTGACACTTTGTCCAAACCTTCTCTGAACATCTTGTGTTGTCAAGAGCTGAAAATAACTTTGTGCAGAAAATAACTTTGTTCTGGACAGCTAATTGAAAGCTTTAGTTGGTGTTTGTTCGTCTAAATCATGGTTTTGGAGTTTCTGACTCTGTCAACAATGATGAAAATATAAAATAGTAAAGTTATAAATGTGTGTTTCTGAACAAATATGAAGCTTTATAAATGTATATGCTTTGCCACTTTGTATATTTTGAGGAATATGTATTTATGGATTTGAAATATTCATTGTACAACTTGTAATAGTGTTTTGATTTTTTGTAACCCCTGCATATCTCTTGCTGTGCTATATTTCCCAGTGTTTAATTTTAAATCTATAATTATTGTTGTAAAATGTCTTGGTAATTTCATGTAATTGAGCAGTGTAAGTGATTTAAAAATACAATGGATAAAAAATTACTTTCAAAAGCAGGAAGTGGCGCTACCTTCGATGGAAAAACACAATGTTCTAGGTGCATGACGTTTCATAATTTAAACCTGTTGCAGTCTGAAATATTAATTGCTTTTCTTTGTTCATTTAGTTTGTGCTGCAAGCTATGCTTTTAGCTTACTGCATGTCAAGGAGAATAATATGACGCCACAGTTGAAATCACTGTCAAAAGTAAAATTGAAGTCCTATTGTGCTTCTGAAATTAATTGGAGCTAAAATAGTTCTGTTCAAAATTACATGACGTTTAGTTTGAAAGCCTTGGCTGTTGCAGTAACGAGCTCCACAATCTCACCACCGTGGTTAAGAGATTTCATCTGAATTCCTGTTTTTATTTGTTGATTATCTCATTGGCAACCTCCTTGTTTTGTTCCCCCAGAAGGAACACTTTTCTGTCTGTTTGATCAATCAAAGTAGTTCAGAAATTTAAAGGCTGTGTTTGATCATTCTTCATTCTTTACATTTCAAAAGACAGGAACCCATCCTCTTTAATCACTGCTAATTGATAAACTCCAATTTTTGGTTTAATTGTCAATCTTTTGGATCCTTTTCAGAGCTTTTCTTTTGTGTAGAGTAACTCCATGCCTTTTCTAACCTAAGTACCATAATTTGTTTACTTCTCCGTTCTCTCTCTCTAAATATATATCCTTGTTTTCTTTTATGGCCTTGTTCACCTGTCTGACTACTTTTTAATATTTTAGGTATTTGTAAGCCCAAGTGCCTTTGTTCCATTACACTATTTAAATTAATTCTATTCAATGGAAATATACACCCTGATTTTTCATGTCTCCCATTTACTTGTTTCTTGTAAAGAAAAGAATATGTTGGAGGTGAACATGGCTGGCTAGGGCAAGATGTATAACTCATTCTCTGATTCTCTAGAGAAGATGTCAAGTTGCCTTCTTGGTGTCCAAGAACACTACTTCGACTGGGACAACACATCTATCCTCAGACAGGCTAAACAGAGACATGGACAGAATTCCTACAGACCTGGCATTCAAACTGGAACTCCATCAATAAACATGTTGATTTGGACCCCATTTACCAACCTGTGAGAATAAGAACCAGAAATGATATCACCCACCTGAACAGACCAAGACACACATAGAAAGCGGGACAGCATACCAGCACTTCATTGGAGGCTCACTGATGTTACCTAGCGTGATGATAAAATGTCTGAAAACAAACTTGCCAGCTCAGCGAGGAAACTTACAATCTGAACTACAAACCTCCAAAATTGTGAAGAGTTCCAGGATTTTGACCCAATGGCAGTGAAGGACTGGTGATTATAGATCTAAGTCAGGATGTTATGTGGCCTGTTAGCTGGTGATGGTGTTCCCATGGATCTGCTGCCCTTGTCTTGCAAGATGGTTGAGATTATAGGTTTGGAAGTTGTTGAAGGAGCTTGGATGAGTTACTGCAGTACATCTTATTGCTGGTACACACTGCTGTAGATGTGTGTTGGTGATAAAGAGAGTCAGTCTTAAACACAGTGGATGGGATGCCAGTCGAGCAGACTGCTTTGTCCTGGATGGTGCTAAATTGCTTGAGTGTTTTTGGGGATGTGAGGGGGTAATATTCTATCACAGTTCTAACATGTGCCTTGTAGGTGGTGCACAGGCATCTGTGATGAATGAAGTGAGTTAATTGCTGCAGAATTCCAAGCTTTAGTAGTTGCAGTGTTTATAAGCCAATTAGATTTCTGGTCAACTGTAATCTGTGTTGGTGTAAGATTCAGCAATAGCAATATCATTAAATGTCCAGGGCAGTAGTTGGATTTAGTCATTGCTTGGCACTGTATGGCATTAATGTTGCTGCTTATCAGCCCAAGTCTGGATATTGTCCAAATTTTAATGGACATAACACAGCTTCAATATCTGAGGAGTTAACATGGTGCTGAACAATTGTCAGTGGGCTTTTTATGTCTGAGCTTGTGAAGAGTGAAAGAATATAGCTATATCTCCTGTCATTGTTCTGAACTGTAGTGTGCATAGGCCTAATATGCTCAATCTTTCCTCATAAGACAAACCTTTCCTCTCTTGAATTAATTTTGTGAACTTTCCCAAATGCATTTATATTCTTCTTTAAAACAAGGAGGCCCAAACTGTATGCAATACTTGAGATGTAGTCTCACCAGTAGGCACTGTTGTCACATCTGCACCCAGGTTGATGGTTGAGGTCAAGTAGTTTTTGGTTCTTTCAGCACATGCCACAAACCTAGACTAATAGCTGTGAACTGTCGGTCTTGGTGAGCTTGATCAATAATAGTACCACCCATCTAGAGTGCATTGTGCACCCTTGCTACCCTTTTATTGTTTTTTCGCAGTTGTTGACCAAAATGGGGAGAACTGATTCATCAGCTGAAGAGTTTGGAGAGTGGTTAATGTGGTATTCACTAAATTGTCAATTTTTGATCTAATTCCATGAGCCTTCCTGGGGTACAGAGTCGATATGAAGGAATCCCACTGCACTTCATCTCAGCTGTATACCACTTAGAATCAACCCAATATAGATGATTGCAGTCAGTGGGACAGACATACCCAGGAATGATGATAGTGGTACCTGAGACATAGTTAGTCATTCTCACAGTATCATACCTTATAGACAGACCAAGTCAGACTTGATTTAGTCTCAGAGTTTTGCAGTTTTAGCACAAACCCCCAGGTGTTGATAACGAGAACTTAACTGGGTTGACAGGCATGGGCTTACCAGTTGCAGATTTTCTTCTGTAAAGAATGTGAATAATATTAGCATTGAATATTAATCCCACTTACCTTTCTTATGGCCATTCTGCAAGTTTGTAAATGTCTCCTTGTAATTTATTGCACTCCTCGGTTTTGATTATTTCCATCGATTTTGTCATGTACAAACTTGAAATTGTTGATTCTAAAATTATCAGCACTGATGCTTAAAGACAGCTGGTAATCTGTCCTGTCTTTTATCACCCGACCTTATGCATTTGTCTGTTATATTGCAACTTATTGAGATTTTCACAAAGTCTTCAATAAATTACATTTACTGCATTATTCTTTTCTGTCTGTCTTACCTCTTCAAAACAAACTTACTATATTAGTCATATTAAATTTATTTTTGAAATCTATGCTAACCACTCATTAATTTTTTTGGGTTTCTCAATGTTCTAATCTCTCTGCTTTCAGTAGGATCATTAATTTTTCGACAAACAGTGTTAAGCTATCTGTCTATAATTTCCTGCTTATAGTTTGTCTTCCTTTTTATCATGTTTCTATAATGTTTGCCATCTGCCAGTCTTGCATTACATCTCTCTACAATAAATAATTTTGAGCCATGATTTGGTGCCAATGCTATCTCCTCCCTAGATTGTGATAGATGAGACTAGAGGTTACTGGTTATGGATGAGACAAGCATGGAGTTTGTGTTGTGACCCAAAAATGGTGGCTTAAGTCTTCTTAGTGTTTAATTGGAAGAAATTAAGACTCATCCAAGCATTTTGGACAAGTATTCTGATAGCAGAGAGAGGATGTATGTGTTATTCTGGAAACAGACCTTGTATGTTTTGATAATGCAACCACGGGACAACTTGTAAATAAAGAAACAGGAACATCATAGATCTTTTATTAACGTTAGAGATAATGTTGTGGATGCAGAAAGTTCCTTTTGGAGATGCTTGAATGCATAGGAGTGAAATCAAGTAAGAAAATTGAAGATGGATGATGCAGTTAACAATCAAAGAAGACGGAGAGGCCCAGATAGATGAGGGAAATTTTGATTATAATGACAGGACTGGATTTTTGAAGCAGTGGCAATTGCATACAGATTGTTTAGAAAAAGAAGCGAAATGACATTAAGAAAGAGCTCCATGTTTGTGAGGAGATACCAATATATACCAGGCATGAAACTTGATCTTTCGAGTCTAGCCATTCCTGAATATTTACTTAACTGCAGCAGAAGCCCCTGTTTTAAATGGATACTTTCGGAGGGTTAAAGGTGTCGGGCAATTGCCCAGCAGAACCTTCAATTGCTAGGCAGTTCCTAGTCAGCTGCATCGAAGATTCTGCAGTGCCCCAGTGTTCAACTCCCATCTATGTTGCAGAAATGACTATCTAACTATCGGAAAATCTAAATCATCGAAGACGCTGTTTATAACTATCGAAGCTTGTATCGTGCTGCAGTGCAAACCTGATGGGAAGGAAATGTTTTTGGAGGAGATTGTTCTGAGGTGGTAATTAGCTTTTTACTTGTATGCTGCTGACTTGTTATCCCTCAACTGAGGAAAAGGTTTTTCTTTTGAAGTAGGATTATCTTGTGGGGAAGCTCATAGATTTGGAACAACTTAGATTTCCAAGGTCAATGCTTGGAATAATTTGTTGTTCACCATACTGCTTATCATGTTATTATTCCACATAAAAACACTCTCTTCTCAAAGCTTAAATCTATGTTTCCTCAATTTGATCTTTTTAAACAAATGTTAATGGAACAAATGTTTCCAATCTGTCTAATGTGGGACTCGAGTTATTGAAATTTTAACAGCTTTTTACATGGGAAAGGCTGGCAAAGCAGTATTGTTCACCATGACTGGCTTGATTGAATTTTATTCCAGGATTTAGGTCCAAACGTTCTCAAATGGTTTCTTGTACCACCCTTCTCCAGTGTATTTTCTTAATGCAACTTGTGCAAAATGCTTCAATACAGAATACATGTAATTTTTTTTATATTTTCATTCTACAGGTGACATCAGAAGAAGGGCAGCAACTTGCAAGGCAGCTCAAAGTAACATACATGGAGGCTTCAGCCAAAATTCGATTGAATGTAGACCAAGCTTTTCATGAACTAGTCCGAGTTATAAGGTGGGAATAGTTAGCTCCTAATAGTTTATTATCTTGCTTCAGGAGTGACTGCAGTGAAGTTTGCAGATTTGCATTGGAAATTGAATGTCAGATTAGATTTAGAATTCTCCTTCAAATTTCTGCGATTATAGGACTGAAGTTTTATTTTAAAAACCTTGGATATAAAACTGAGTACCTCCAGTTATTTCCTTGAATGGGAGGGATTTGTTAGAAGTTGCAAGTGCAGCAACAATGCAATTCAAAATTTTACTTAATGAGGATTTTTAAAATTTTGTCAAATGATAAATAGTGGTAGAAAAGATTGGGGGAACAAAGATTGATCGTTGAAGGGTGAAAAATAATCAGCTTATTCAAACATCAGTTATTAACTCTTTTCCTTTTGTGTTGAACTTATCAACTTCTTCACTGTTTAAAATTTGAGTGTACTGAGAAGAATTAGTCATTGACAGACAAGCTGTGAATTTTAATGAATGACTTTGTTAACATGCTATGTTTCAATATATTTGACATCAGAAATTACACTGGCTGTCAAAAGTAGAAAGTGTTGGAGAAATCATGTTTAAGGCAGAACTACCTAATTTGAGAAAATGGCCTCATGGATTGCACATCTGTTATCAGGAGGCTTGAGCATAATTGACTTATTGATAAAGTCATTATAGTTTTGCATAATCTGTAGGGGATCACTGTAGACCAATCACAGCACAGGTTGTACCAAGGTTGGGCCTGTAGTAAAGAATGAAGAGAATGTCTTACAAGTTTGGGAGTAATGTGATGGTAAATTTAATCCTACTATTCTGTACTGTACCAAAAATGTAAATGTTTTATTAATCACACAAATTATCATTTTTTTTCTATTTTGTACTATTTTCCAGAATAAAGGAAATGTGCAGGATTCTGTTTTAAAAAAAATAATTTGGTTATTGGAAGTAAAGATTTTTTCCATAGTAAAACTGGTTGACGACTAAGTCACTGTGCAGAATTAATCCCAAATTTATGCAATGACACACAGATAAGACAAAACAAATCTGTTGAGATGATAAGGGTTTAAAAAATAAACAAAAGGAGTTTTTTTTTTAAAAAAGGCCCAACAGTCAGTCACAGTATATAGAAAGGACTGTAACTCCTGTATTTTGTTAGGCAGTCTGTAGGACAGGGCCTCCTCCAAACTAGTTTGTTCAGCAATTAAAGCCACACAGCCCATAATCTTATTTCCAAAGTCACTGACGTTTTGTAAACAGTAGATGAACTACAAATAACTTTTAACTCTTACAGCGTCATACAGATGTACAGCAGAAACAGACCCTTCGTCCAATTTGTCCATGCTGACTAGTTATCCTAGATTATTCTAGTACCATTTGCCAGCACTTGGCCCATATCCCTCTAAACCCTCCTTATTTGTATATCCATCCAAATGTCTTTTGACTGTTGTAACTGTACCAGCATCCACCACTTCCTGTGGCAGCTCATTCCATACACACCAATCTCTGCATGAAAAAGTTGCTCCTGAGGTCCCTTGTAAATCTTTCCCTTCTCACCCTAAACTTATGACCTCTTGTTCTGGACTCCGCAACCCAGGGAAAAGATCTTGTCTATTTACCCGATCCATGCCCCTCATGATTTTATATACCTGTATAAGATCGCCCCTCCCAGCCTATTCGGCCTCTCCCAGTAGCTCAAACCTTCTAACCCTGGCAACGTCCTTGTAAATCATTTCTGAACCCTTTCAAGTACCATAGCATTCTTCTTATAGAAGGGAGACTAGAATTGCATGCAATATTCCAAAAGTGGCTCAACAAATGTCCTGTACAGCCACAACATGACCTCCCAACTTCTATATTCAATGCACTAACTAATAGAGGAAAACATATTAAACGATCCAATCTACCCGAGACCACTTTCAAGGAACTGTGAACTTGCACTCCGAGGTGTCTTCATTCAGCAACATTCCCCAGGGCCTTACCACTAAGTGTATAAGTCTTGCCCTGATTAGCCTTTCCAAAATGCAGCACCCTCACATTTATCTAAATTATACTCCATCTGCCACTCCTCAGCCCCTTGGCCTATCTGATCAAAATCCTGTTGTACTCTGAGGTAACCTTCTTCGCTGTCCACTACACCTCTAATTTTAGTGTCCTCTGCAAATTTACTAACTATACCTTTTATGTTCATATCTAAATCATTTATATAAATGACGAAAAGCAGATTATCCTTGTGGCACACTACTGGTCACAGGCCTCCAATCTGAAAGGCAGCCCTCCACCACCCTTTGTCTTCTGTATGCAAATGGCTAGTTCTCTCTGTATCCCATGTGATCTAACCTTGCCAATCATTGTCCCATGAGGAACCTTGTTGAACGCCTTACTGAAGTCCATAAAGATCACATCACTGCTCTGCCCTCATCAATCCTCTGTTTTTCAAAAAACCCAATCAAGTTGGGCAACTTCTTCACACAGAGTGTGGTTAGTTTATGGAATGAGCTGCCAGAGAAAGTGGTGGAGGCTGGTACAATTGCAGCATTTAAGAGGCATTTGGATAGGTTTATAAATAGGAAGGTAAAAGCAATGACTGCAGATGCTGGAAACCAGATTCTGGATTAGAGGTGCTGGAAAAGCACAGCTGTTCAGGAAGGCTTTTCCAGCACCTCTAATACAGATTATGAATAGGAAGGGTTTGGAGGGATATGGGCCAGATGCTGGCAGGTGGGACTAGATTGAGTTGGGATATCTGGTTGGTATGGACGGGTTGGACCAAAGGGTCTGTTTCCATGCTGTACATCTCTATAAGTTAGTGAGGTGTGATTTCACCCACACAAAGCCGTGTTGACTATCCCTAATCAGTCCTTGCCTTTTCCAAATACATGTAAATCCTATACCTCAGGATTCCTTCCAACAACTTGCCCACCCCAGATATCAAGCTCACTGGTTTATAGTTTCCTGGCTTGTCCTTGCCACATTTCTTAAATAATGGCACTACGTTAGCCAACCTCCAGTCTTCCGGCACCTCACCTGTAATTATTGATGATACCAATCTCTCAGTAAGAGGCCCAGCAATCACTTCAGTACCTTCCCACAGCGTTCTAGGTTACACCTGATCAGGTCCTGGGGGTTTATTCACATTTTTATGCTTTTTAAAAACATCCAGCTCCACCACCTCTGTAATATGGACCTTTTTCAAGATGTCACCATGTATTTTCCCACATTCTGTATCTTCCATGTCCTTCTCCATAGTAAACACTGATGCAAAATACTCGTTTAGTATCTTCCCTCCAGTTCCTGTGGCTCCTCACAAAGGTTGCCTTGCTGATCTTTGATGAGCCCTATTCTCTCCCTAGTTACCCTTTAATGTATTTGTAAAAACCCTTTGGATTCTCCTTAACTCTATTTGCCAAAGCTATCTCATGTTCCCTGTTGGCCCTCCCGATTTCCCTTTTAAGCGTAGTGGCTCAGTGGTTAGTACTGGTACTTGCAGCATTAGGTTCAATTTCAGCCTCGGGCGATTTTGTGTGTGGAGTTTGCACATTGTCCCTGTGTCTGCGTGGGTTTCCTCTGGGTGCTCCAGTTTCCGCCAACAAGCCAAATGATGTCCAGGTTAGGTAAATTGGCCACACTAAATTGCCCATAGTGCTCAGGGATGAGAGGTTTGGTGCATTAAATGGGGGTAAATATAGGATAATGGGGCAGGGGAATGCGTTGGGGGGGGGGGGGTTACTCTCTGGAGGGCCGTGTGGGCTTGTTGGGCCGAAGGGTCTGTTTCCACACTGTAAGGATTCTAATTCTACTGCCTTTTATACTCTTCTAAGGAGTCACTTAATCTCTACTGTCTATACCTGACGTATGCTTCCTTTTTTTTTCTTAAACAAAACCTCAATTTTTTGAGTCATCCAGCATTCCCTATACCTACCAGCCTTGCCTTTCACCCTAACAGGAATATACTGTCTCTGGACACTCATCATCGCATTTTTGAAGGCTTCCCATTTTCCAGCTGTCCCTTTCCCTGCGAAAGTCTGCACCCAATCAACTTTTGAAAGTTCTTGCCTAATACCATCAAAATTGGCCTTCCTCCAATCTAGAACTTCAACTTTTAGTTCCGGTCTATCCTTTCCCATCACTATTTTGAAACTAATAGAATTATCGTCGCTGGCCCCAAAGTGCTCCCCCACTGACACCTCGGTCACCTGCCCTGCCTTATTTCCCAAGAGTACGTCGAGTTTTGCACCTTCTCTCGTAGGTACATCCACATACTGAATCAGAAAATTGTCTTTTAAACACCTAACACATTCCTCTCCATCTAAACCTTTAAATCCATGGCAGTCCCAGTCTATGTTTTGAAAGTTAAAATCCCCTACCATTGTCACCCAATTATTCTTAAAGGTAACTTAGATCTCATAGAGTCGTAGATATGTACAGCACAGAAACAGACCCTTCAGTCCAACTCGTCCATGCCAGCCAGTTATCCGAACCTAATCTCATCCCAGATGCCTTTTTAAATGCTGCAATTGTACCAGCCTCCTCCACTTTCTCTGGCAGCTCATGCCATACAGGCATCACCCTTTGCGTGAAAAAGTTCCTTTTGGTCACTTTTATATCTTTTTCCCTTCTCATCCTAAATCTATAGGTCTGGACTTCCCCGCCCCAGGGAAAAGACCTTGTGTATTTATTCTATCCATGCCCCTCATGATTTTATAAATCTCTATAAGGTCAGCCCTATTTGTTTCTCAATGTCTGCTGACTACTGGGGTGGGGTCTGTAGCACAATCCAAATAAGGTAATAATCCCTTTCTTATTTCTATGTTTGCACCCAAATAACCTCCCTGTATACATATTCCCAGGAATATCCTCAAATACAGCCATAATGTTATCCCTTACCAAAAACGCCACTCCCCCTCCTTTCTATCTTTCCTATAACCTTTTATATCCTGGAACGTTAAAGTACCAATTCTGTCCATCCCTGAGCCATGTCTCTGCAGTTGCTATGATATCCCAGTCCTACGTCCCTAATCATGCCCTGTGTTTATCTGCGTTCACTGTTAGGCTTCTTGCATTGAAATAAATGCAGTTTAATTTACCTTGCTCTCTGCTTTGTTCCTGCCTGCTCAGACTGTTCGACTTGCTCCTCTTCCCACCTGTAATCATCTCCCGCTGATCTCTTTCCTCGCAATCGCTGAGATCCCATCACCCCCAACTTATTAGTTTAAATCCTCCCAAGCAGCTCGGGCAAATCTCCCTACCAATATATTAGTCCCCTTTCAATTCAGGTGCAATCCATCCATCTTATACAAGTCACATCTGGCCCAGAAGAGAATCCAATAATCCAACAATGTGAACCCTTCTACCCTCCCAGCTCCTCAACCACAAACTCTTCTGCTGTGTTCCTACCCTCACTAGCTTGTAGCACCAGGAGTAATCCATATATTACTATTCTTGAGGGCCTCCTTTTTAAATTCTTGCCTAACTTCCTATATTCTTCCTTCTGAATCTCCTCCTTTTTCCCTTCCTATATCGTTACTTCCAATATGTATAACGGTCTCCTGGTCCCACTTAAATTTTCAGAATATTCTGCACACTCTGAGATATTATTGATCCTGGCACCAGGGAAGCAACATATACCATTCTGACTTTTTGCTGTTGGCCACAAAAATGTGTCTGTTCTCTGACTAGAGTTCCCTATCACAATCAATCACTTGGAACCTGACATACCCTTTGTTATTTTGGAGCCAGTCTGGGTGCCAGAAACTTGGCTGTCTGTGTTGTGTTCTCCTGAGAGTCCATCACCCCCTACGTTTTCTAAAGCAGCGTACTTGTTTGAGAGAGTTCCAAAAAGTTGCATGGTGCATCCTCTTCAGCCCAGAAATTATTTAAACTCATGCATCTCTTCCAGCTTCCTTCACACAGCTGTTTTAAGGACTGCATATGCATATTCATATTCAACTTTACAGTTGAAATTTAGTGAACAGAGAAGTTGGAAGTGATACTTCCAAAGTACATAGAGGCAAAATATGCAAAATGGTACAATCTTAAAGGTAGCATATGAGCAAAGTTATTTAGGGGTTCACTTAAACACATCTCTGACGATGTCAAAACAAGTAAGAGTCTTTTTAAAGCTTCGAGGATTCTTGGCTTTACAAGTAGAATCCAAAAGTAGGACGATAATGCTGAACAGTTAGAAATTGCAACTTTGGCCTCAGCTGGTGTATTTTCTTAGTCCGGGGCAACAGCCTTCACTGAAGGCCTTTTAAGAGGGTGCAAAGGAACAGCAATAAGATGGTCCCAGAGTTGATGAGATTCACTTAGTGGAGAGACTGGAGAAGTTTAGGGCTGGAGTAGAATGGGGTAAGGCAAGATTGCAATTGTTTGAGTTAGTAGAAAAAATAAGGATAAACTGTTTCCATTGGCAGAATGGTTATTATCCAGAAGAGAGAACTGGTCAAAGAGCCAGATGGGGGAATCAGAATCTTTTTGTGATGTTCTGGATTGCAAAATCTCATGGGCTATTGACAACTGGTCGAACAGCAATTTTGAAAATGTTGGCAAAAAAGTAAATCTGCAAGGCTGTGAACAAAAAGTGAGGGATTAGAACTAATTGTTCGTTCTGTGTGATTGGCCAAATGGTGATCATTTCTGCTCTACAATACTATAAAACTATGTTTTCAGGCAAAAAGAGAATAATTGACTTGTCTTTTTCTCTCGTCCTCCTTGCAGAAGATTTCAAGAGCAAGAATGTCCTCCTTCTCCAGAACCTTCACGGAATGAGAAAGATAGTAGTGGCTGTCACTGTGTCCTATTTTGAGATGTTGTTCCTGTACTCACCCAGATTTGCCAAACCACATGTTCCTATTTCTGCCTTCAGAATCCTTTTGTGTGTCTATCAGTATTGCCCCTTTACCTGCATGCTTACTGTTTGGCCGCAGAGAGCCTTAGTCTGATGAAGAAATTTGCTGTGTAATGCTCTTGAGGAGCAGGGAATTTTGCCACTCTTTCCTCAAGATTCCAGGTTAAATTTTAAGGAAACAAACACTAAGGCTGCTACTGAGTATGTTGCAGTTCTATTTGTGTCTCAGTTCTATTTGTTTCAGGAATGATATTTCTACTAATTATGAAAGAAAATTTGGAATGTAAGTTGATTTGAGCTAATTTGCCTTGTGAAGTGTTTTAAAATCCATGCTTACATGTCTTGTCCCAAGTGCCATTTAACTTCTAGTGCTATGGTTACATGCTAATCAGCTATTGTACATAAGGATCCTTTATTTCCAAGAAAAAAAGTTGATAATGAAGAAAGGGCAGCAAGTAAGAGTGAACTGACTTTTATTTTGCCCTGGATAACACACACAGAAATAAGCCTTAAACAGCACTTCATTGTTGGTAAGAGTCTGAGTTTCATGTAATGCTGCAGTTTGTTCCAGTGGCCAAATCCAGTCAGTCTACTGTATTTATTTTAACAGTCCAGAGAGATTTTCAAGAAACAATGTGGCTAAGAATCTGTGATCTCACTGGACATGAACATTCTAGATTTTCTTTTTTATTATTTTAAAACAATTTCACATCATTGTTGAGGAGTTCCAAGTCTTTCTATTTGTCTTCCTTTGATGTGAGTGTATTTTGGGATAAGGGATTCAAAGTGCTAAATTGTAGTTGATTTTTTCCTCATGTAATATAAAGAGATGGAATTGATCCTTCCATTGAAGATGATTAAATGTTTTGCTATATACTTTTATACATTATTTTCTTATCAAACTAGTTAACAAGTATTTTTATATGTTTGTAAACAAATATGCTTCCACAGCATAACGTGTGTATATGTAAAGATGAGTATTTAATTCTCACATTTCACTTTTAACTGACAATTATACGTATAATTTACAAAACTGTGGTAGTCCTTTCCTGATGTCCTCATAGCAGCTGAATGTGTCCAGCTATATGTGGTCATGTGCCTGCAAAATGTACCTACAGAGTTTTACAAGATTTTCCAGAATACTCTGACCAGGTATTACAAAGATGGATCTACTTCATAAGTGTGGAATTTGAGAAACTCCTGCTGATATTTTTTAGGTTTGACTGTGAATGGTCTCTGAGTACAAGTTCAGCAGATTTGTAACTTGGTTTGAGATTTGCTCTTTGAGCTGGATCATTGAAAGGTTGTACACAACTATTCTGATACTGACCATAAATCAACTTCTTGAAGTTTGATCATACTATACCCTTGTATAGCTTCTGGTGCTAGAATAAAAGATGATTAATTTGAAGAAGACCAAATATTTTATCTCTGTCTCTCGCTTGCTGTGACACTTTCTCCCTTCTGCTTATGTATGTATTATACTCGATGTATTTCTGGTCACTGTCTTGGTCTTTGACCATCAACCAGAAGGTAGGTTGGTGATTTTCTTTTTTTTTCCTCTTGAAGTGGTTTATTCCAGTTACCATGCAATTCATGGTCTAGAAGTCTGTTCTCAGAAGGTTGACTCTGAAATTT
This sequence comes from Chiloscyllium plagiosum, assembly GCF_004010195.1. Taxonomy (NCBI): domain Eukaryota; kingdom Metazoa; phylum Chordata; class Chondrichthyes; order Orectolobiformes; family Hemiscylliidae; genus Chiloscyllium; species Chiloscyllium plagiosum. The sequence continues at coordinate 36,515,268 of NC_057725.1, forward strand.
GTATTGGCTACATGACAGTTTTTGCAAAATCTATGTGCATTGAGTATTTAACCGAAAGAGATGATGAGGCAGTATGAGTATTGCAGGTGTTGCCTTCTTTGCAAAGAACAACTATGTGATACTTAAAGTCAGCATTTTTCAGAAATATTACGAAGCTCCACATTCTGTTGGTAAGGAGGGCATGTCTGAGAGAACTCCCCATAGATACGTGAATGGATAATATGCTGGTTATGGGGAAGTTGGTTAACTTAGGTTGAACTGAGCCATTGCAGGCATGTTCCAAAATTTGGCCTAGGGTGAAGTTTATCAGAAAGTCTTTTGAGTTCTTTTACTGCTCCAACTACATTTGTAAAATCTACTATTATGACTTAATCATATTCAAACCAAGGATATTATGAATTTAATGATTTCAGAGATGGGAAACATTTCGCCTTTCATTATTTGGAGTGTAGATGCAATTTGGATTCAGAATCGCCATCTAATAATACAAAAAATACCTTTCAGCATATCACGCATTTGCTGGCTGTTTATTGCAACAGTCCAATTAGTCTCACTTCCTCACTCTTTACGCATTATCCTACTTTTTTTTAACTTTGATCTTCCCTCTAATATTGTTTGAAAGTTAAATGTATACGATATGTATGAACATAGTAAAATGGTGGGCAAACTACATTTACTGCTTCCATCAGCCTTTCATGCAGTGCAGTCTTGATCAGTGATTATCATGCAAAAACAATTCACATCTGCTGTCTGCTTTTGCCAGTTGTCATTTCTGAAACTGAAACAGTTTCTCTTAATTTGTTTTAATTTTATATTTGTTTCTGCAGAAATATACAATCAGGACTTGACATTAATTTTCATAGCTTCATTAATTTTCTGAACAAAACGGTCATAAATGCTAATGTTATGCTAGTGTGGTTGGAGAAAGAAGAAAATGTTTTTCTTTCTAAATAAAGAAACCACTTGCATTCATATTGTGTCTTTCCTGGACTGAGTGTCCCAAAGGACTTCACAAGCAATCATGTAGTTATGAAGTGCTGTTCTAATGGGAGTGTTATGGGCCAGGCCAGACCACCTCAAAACGCTTTAAAAAGATAGCCCTTGTTCTTGTTTTAATGTCAGATGTTAAGTGGATATTCCAGGAATGATGCAGCTGGTCAATCCACTCTGCTTTAAGCAAATCAGAATTTATTTACACACTACAGTTGAAATATGAACAAAAGAAAACAAATTTAAAATTGCAACTATTTGGAAACCTAACCAACTTGAAAACACAACTTAACAAAGGAGCTGTTCCAATACCCACAACATTCCAAAAACACACACCCTTTGGCAAATGGTAAATTCAAACTCAGGTTCCTGCAGGCAAGAGAGATTGCAGAGAGAGGAGTCATGCAAGAAACATCTGTTGAAGCATGGAATCATTTTTCACCGTAACAACTTCTCTGCTACCAGCAGTTTCTGACTGCCTGCTAAAACAAACCAAACGAGAAAAAAACCTTTGTTTAAAGTAGACTTCCAGACATTTTGCCACCTCTGCCTTTACAACCCCTCTTGGGAAAAAAAACAAGGACAAAATAGGGTGGCATTGTCACACGAGAATCAGGAGATAAGTCAATAAACTTGTACCTAGTTAAGTACCCCAAACAGAAACAAGACAAGTGGTGTTTCATGTCCTGAAACAGACTTGCTACCACAGCCACATTTCCTTCCTCAGCACCTGCCGATGGAACTGACTGACCCCGAATGGACTCTGGACTACATTCAGACCAACACAATTTTGACTCAACCAGGACAACCAGTACCTGCAACAAATCCGAACCTGCAACTGCAAGATGTGCAAAACTTGCACCCACACCTCCCCCCTCACCTCCCTCCAAGGCCCCAATGGACCCTTCCATATCCATCGCAAATTCACCTGCACCTTCAAACACATCATTTACTGTATCTGCTGCACCTGATGTGGTCCCCTCTACATTGGGGAGACAGGCCGCCTACTTGCGGAACGTTTCAGAGAACACCACTGGGATACCCACACCAACCAACCCAACCGCCCTGTGGCTGAACACTTTAACTCCCCCTCCCACTCCACCAAGGACATGCAGGTCCTTGGCCACCTCCATCGTCAGATCCTGGTCACACGACGCCTGGAGGAAGAGCGCCTCATTTTCCACCTAGGAACCCTCCAACCACAAGGAATGAATGTAGATTTCTCCAGCTTCCTCATTTCCCCTCCCCCCACCTTATCTCAGTTCCAACCCCCGGATTCAGCACCGCCCTCTTGACCTGCAATCTTCTTCCTGACATCTCCGCCCCACCCCCTCTCCGGCCTATCACCCTCACCTCCTTCCATCGTATTCCCAGCGCCCACCCCCCCCACCTTTTATCTCAGCCCGCTTGGCACACCAGCCTCATTCCTGAAGAAGGACTTATGCCTGAAGCGTCGATTCTCCTGCTCCTTGGCCTGCTGCACTTTTCCAGCACCACATTTTTCGACAAGTGGTAGATTGTCAGTGTGTTTGATTTTTGACATGGTAATATTTCAATGCCCCTTTCTTGCAGTGCTGCCATGTGATCTTTTCTAACCATGTCAAAACAAATGCTTGTTTTATTTAAAGCATGACACTTCCAGCTGTGTAATGAGCTATAACCTAGAAACCTCACTCTAATTTATAATGACATGGGTTTAAGTCCTGTCATGACAGATGGTGAAATTTGTAATTAATTTAGTTTCCAGATTATTTATATATTATCTCCAATGGCCTTACAGTTTGCTTATTGTAAGACTTCTGGCTGACATGAGACTCGTGACCCATAGCAATGTGGTTGGTTCTTAATTGCCCTGTGAAATGGCTTAGCAAGCCAATTTCATCAAATTTGTTACAAATCCCAAAATAAAAGGAATGAAACTAGTCAGATCACACAATGTTGACCTAGGCCCTTGAACTGACAAAGGCAAACCCAGCCTTGCTACTCCTACAAAGTTCTCCTTGCTAACATCCTGGTGATTTCGCAAAAACTAGGGAAAGCTGCCTGAAGACTAGTCAAGCAAGGCTGACATTGCCTGTGAGAGAAGATTCTGTATGACTGTGTCCTAATGGTAGGTCAGAAGCACCAGTGGTGGAGGCAGAGTGATAAACAGTTGGGAGGGAGTGGCCTTAGGAGTCTGCAACATGGTACCAGTTCAAACATAAGTAATGAAGTGTCTTCTAATTGTCCAGAAATGTCTTATGCACTAAAAACTAGACAACAGTGATCAGGCCACTTCCAGCACATGTCTATTCTCAGTTCACCAGCAAAGAGGTCACTGACAGTACTATCAAGTGGCACCTACTCCACAGTAATCTGCTCAATGGTGCTCTGTTCAGGTTCTGCCTGGGCCACATTGCTCCTGCCCTCATTACAGCCAGACAATGGCAAGCCCAGTCCTATCAATCCTGCAAAGTCCTCCATGTTAACATTTTGGAGCTTGTGCCAAATAGGAAAACTGGCATTGGACAAAAGAACTAGACTCCAGAGATGAGAATGAGTATCCTTGATATTAAGCTGACATGAAATGTGTCAATGTTTGTTAGTAAAACTGAGGTCAATTGGAACTGGGGTTGTGGGTTGGTGGAAAATGATCTTTCTGCTGGTTGGAGCCATATCTAGCACAAAGAAAGATGGGGTTAGTTGTTGGAGGAACCAATGATAAGAACCCATGTAAACCTATAAAACTTTTGATTCCAACTTACATTTTTAACACTGCTATAGCCAAATGAACAACTACAGATGTAAATTTCAGTGCTTTCTAGATGAGGTGTCAAGGGACTTTCAAAGGGGCAGAGTTAAAAGGGACTGCAAACTGGTCATTTCTTGAGCATTACAGTCAGTTCTTCTTGTGCAACTCTGTCGTATAGAAAAGTTGCGCTTTATAAATGGCACTGTAATTGTGTTACAGCCAACAAGTTTTAACAGTTCGTGCTGCAGAAAGTGTCCCCAATTCGTCAATTGCTAGCGAATTTGCATTGATGAAATGTGCTTTATGACAGAATGACCTGTATCTCATACTCAAAAGAATTTCAACTAATAAAGGTCTATAAGTTCAAAATTGACTGCTTAACTATCAACATTCTACCATCCACTTTTTGCAAATAATTTAGATGCTGATGCATATATTTTTGGACAAACTTCTCACGGCCAAACAAAGCATGTCCGTAGTTGTCATGCATTTCATAACTTACTCTCTTGGTACCTCATGAAATGCTAATTAAATTAGATCTTTGGTCAGAAAGGAGAAAGTGAGGACTACAGATGCTGGAGATCAGAGTTGAAACGTGTGCTGTTGGAAATGCACAGTTGGTCAGGCAGCATCTGAGGAGCAGGAGAGTCAATGTTTCAAGCATAGCTCCTCTTCAAGGTATGACTCTGCTGTGCCTTGGATGCTGCCTGACCAGCTGTTCTTTTCCGACAGCACACTTATCAATTTTTTGGTCAGAAACAAAGGTATCCACAAGGGAGGGCATTGTTAGAAATTAACCATGAGGTGACCTCTGGGAGCAGGTGACTAAAGAAGCCAATCCTGTTAATTCTGTGACATTTTGTTTCTTTTGTAAAACTGAGAACTTTGGAACTTTGTTCAGTGTCTGTTTGTAATGTCAATAATTTCAATCCAAGAGCATCCCTGCACAAGTTTCTCAGGGTGGTAGAATTTCTAATCTCTGTTCAGAGATGTTATAAATGTCTGAAGCAGGTGGGAATTGAACCGTGGCCTGCTGCTTTGGAGGGAGCGACACTATTACAAAACAATAGCTCCCAGTTGCCCAATAATCTTCAATTACTTCATCAATGGCTGACCTTCTGTCATAAAGTATGAGTGGGAATGTTTTGCTAATGATTCTATCATTATCAGAATGATTGACTCTTCAGATACTGAATCTGTCTGTGTACATTGGCAGCAAGACCTAGACAACAAATTGGTTTTAGAGTAGGTGGCAAATAATTGTGGCAAAAACCACACAAGTGCCAGACAATGATCATCTTCAACAAAAGAGAATCTAAGCACAGCATAGCAATTTACAAAAAAGTGGTACTCCTCTACTATGAACATCATAAAATTGAGTCGGAAGTAAGGAGGTATGTGGCAAGTAACTCTTATCCTGATTCCCAACATCTGTCATGGAATACTCACTTTCCGGCATGGGTGCAATTTACAGACTACAGAGCAGTCCATTGGCACTTCATCCACCACCTTCAGTGTTCGCTCTTTTCAGTTCAGTGCCAATGTACAATGGCAATAGTTTGTATCATCTGCGAGATGTAGTGCAGGAATTCATGAATCCTTCTTCAACAGCTCGTTCAAAGTTATGACCTAGACAGATAAGTGTAGCACATACTTTGGAACAGCACCACCGGCAAATTCCCCTCTAAACTGCACACCATCATGACTTCATAGAACCTTTAGTGTGGAAGCAAACCATTTGCCCCATTGAGTCAGCATCCACCCTCTAAGGAGCATACCACCCTGACCCTATCCCTGTAACCCTACATTTCCTGTCGTCAATCCACTGAACCTGTACATCTTTAGATTGTGGGAGGAAACTGGAGCACATGGAGGGGACCCACACAGACACTGGGAGAACATGCAGACTCCACACTGACTGTCACCCATGGCTGGAATTTAATTCAGCTCCTTGGCACTGAGAGGCAACAATGCTAACCACTAAGCTACTTGTAACTCCATCACCGTTGTCAACATCCCACAAACTCCGTTCCTATCAGTACTGTAGGTGCCCTACACTTAAAGGAGTGCAATGGTCCATGGGCAGTAAAGACTGGAATAGCCAACAGTGCCCATATTTAATGAATGAATATTTTAAAAAGCTCATGAAATAAGACTCCAATCTTATATCTATTGAGTGTTCTTTTTATTTCTACACTGCAGGAACAACTATCTAGCCATCAGAAAATCCAGGCCAATATCTCTACCCTACCTAAAAGTTAATCTGGTCCACAGCTAATAATTTGGTAAACATTTGTTTTATCTACAAATATCCAGAATAATTGAACGTTGGATGGGTAAAACTACATACCTTTAACATGGGATAGCATTTGGACAGTAGTGTTTGAAACATTGGATTAATGTGTACTTGTCAGTTACTGCTTGAGATGAGATTATGGAAGAGTTAAAATTGCAAATATGCATTGATTTAGTCAGTTCATTATGTGATGGCACTAAGTACAGTGGATAAATTGTCTTTTATAAAGATGCACTTAGAGATCGGAAGGCCTAACATATTTACTGAATTGGAAGGAAAGTGCATTGTAAAATAAACTCAATATCTTAATGGTGATTCCTGAAGACAAATCAATCTAAAGCATAAACATGTTCTTATTCTTGTGCTAACAAGCATGGAATATAAATACAATTATCTATTATCAATTCAAAAACAGTGGAAAAATGCTGGGGTGGGGGTGGGGGGAGGTGGGGAATGTTGTGGTTATTATGACAGTGATATTGGGCCGTTTAACACAGTCAATCAAATCGTAAACTTTACAAACTTCCTCCAAAAATCTATTGGTAGCAGGCTTCTACGGTGTTTCACAGTTGTGATGTGCAATGCAGTTTCTGTTGAGACTTTTGCTGCATACCATCTTTATTCATGCTTTGATGGATGCATAGTGTCCTTAGATTTTTGAAAGTAATGTGTTGTTTAGAATAACTTTTGAAGAACCTTTTAAAAAAATGATAGATTGTGGTACAAAGGTGATATAAGTTGGCTTGGGTGGCAAGGCAATGATACAGGGGCTTTTGAAGGCAAACCAAAACATAGAGGTCGGCTAGGTGCAATTATGTTTCACAGGCAACGCTGTGGCATAAGTGGCAGTACATGAAATGATTGACTTTGACTTTCAAAAGAAAGCTGGATAAGCTCATGATCCTGGACAACCTTTTCAGGTTATGGAACAAAAACAATTGTGACATCAGTCAGCATGGTCTCCTGGAGCTTATTTCACAGTTGGGAGTTTCTTCACTGCAATAGCTCCACACAGGCTGGTGTCACTAAGTCACCCTTTATTTACATGAAGAAAGTCCTTGACAGCGATCCTGTTTCCTCAGAGCCAGCCCTGAGTGAACAGAACCTCTGACACTCCTGGGGTAGCACGGTGGCTCAGTAGTTAGCACTGCTGTCTCAGTGCCAGGGACTAGGGTTCAATTCCAGCCTTGGGCAACTGTCTGTGTTGAGTTTGCATGTTCTCCGTGTCTGTGTGGGTTTTCTCTCGGTCCAAAGACGTGCAGATTAGGTGAATTGGCAATGTTAAATTTCCCATAGTGTTCAGGGATGTGTAGGTTAGGTGCATTAGTCAGGGGAAATGTAGAGTAATAGAGTAGGTGAATGGGTCTGGGTGGGATACTGTTTGGAGGGTTGGTGTGGACTTGTTGGGCCAAATGGCCTGTTTCCACACTGTAGGGATTCTATAAATATGTCAGCCAGGGCTCCCTGATTGGGGCTATTAAACTGGTCCAATTAGACAACTCATTCTCTGGCTGACCTTGTTACCATCACTACATCCATAGCATTTCCTGAAAAAGTCCAGTTTTTTTTAATCTATCATCTTCGTGGAGCTTGCAAAATCTTGGAAACAGCATTTGGTTAATGTATTTATAGGCTGTGCTATTCCTGGATGGGGCAAATTAAATAATGCAATTGGGCCTTTACAGTTAGCCTTTTGAAGTTTTTTTTTATTATGTAGTTCCGATACACTGAACAAGCTGAAGATTTTAGTACATTCTGAAAAAAGTCATTTATTTAAGTTAAAAACCATTAATGTGGCAGGATAAAGAGGCCAAGCAGCATTTTGCTCAATCATGCAATGATTAAAGGTAGCTTAGGGACTTAAGAGGAAAGAACTTTGAAAATAATAAATAGAGAATACTTGGATTTTAGAGTATCAACATTTTGACATTTTAAGTTATAGTTCAGTAGAAGATGGAAACAAGATCAATCTGATCTGGTGCAATGTTTGCAAAATCTATAGTATTACTGATGACTGTTCAATTTACTGTTCTTCATATCAAATGATTGTACTGTAATGAGAAAACTTTAAAAGACAGCTCAAGGAATTCGACTTGAGCCCTGGTGATTATGTGGAGTTTGCATGTTCTCTCCATTGACCGCATGGGTTTCCTCCAGATACTCCGGTTTCCTCCCACAGTCCAAAGATGTGCAGGTTAGGTGGATTAGCCATGGGAAGTGCAGGGTTATGAGGATAGGGTGGGAGACTATGGACTGTCGGTGTGAACTTGATGGGTCAAATGGCCTGCTTCCACCCTGTAGAGATTCTATAATTATCTTATAGTCTTGGACATGAAGCACTGTGGGAACTAGTACAGTCTCGAAATTAAATTCAGCAAAACAATTTAATTCTAATTTTTGATTTTTTTTGGAGATGTCATTTAAATTCTGGTTGTCAAATATAAGATGAAAGCCCTTAACTGGGCTGTAGATAGTGAAGGTGTTGCTATTACAGGGAGTACCGCCAAAGCTGCTTTATTTAATTAGAAGTGACAAAAGCCTGGTAGTTTCCTGAAATTTACAGAGGAATAGTGTAGCATATTTAATAGATGGAAAAAATTGAATGAATAGATAATGGGAAATTATGCAGAATAGAAACTCAGATCCATATTGTGGAGAGTAACTTTAACCTAAGTGGTCTGTAAAAATGTGCCAGCATCCAAAATAAAATATTGGTGGTGTTATTAATGACATTAATTAGAATTGTGACTAAAACATGACTGCAATCATATTTGTCTCTGGCCAAATATTTTGCTTTTCTTTAGCCTTCTCTTCGGCCCATCTTTCAGGATTTGAGTATGTTAGTCACCTGTTGCAATAAAAGACCCAATTTATTGGGCTACATGTGGTTAACATTTAATGTTAAATTCTTAGAAAAAAGCTGATTGCACATCCTCTTTGGAAGTCAGGAGTAAAATTGCATAATAACTTATCCCAGGTTTTTTTTTATCAGGCATTAGGAGGGAAAGTGACATTTAGCTGGACACTTTGTTAATTCCATGTCTCTCATTCTAACTAAAGCAGGTCAACATAAATACTTGCCTGCCAATTTCAAAAGAAGTTGAAAAATTTGACAAACTGCTTTAGGCTGTAAGACAAATAAGGAGATCTTTCAAAATATGTTTCTGCACCAGTTGGCTATTTCTTTTAAAGCCAAATCTTCTCAATGACGCAATCCTCCCAAACCTTTAATTAGCGCCAGGATCTAATCAAGATTGTTACAAATATGAAATAATTTGAGGATCAGAACTAGAATGCTTAAAATGCTGCAATCAATGGTGCAGACTTTTTCTTGCTGACTGCCGTATATAGCTTGGTTAATTTTTAAAAACTTCAATCTATTAAGCTCCAATAAGTTCAAGAACGTCCAGACCCTAAATACTAACAACTCTTTTGAACTTTTAAATTCATAGAAGTGTTGAAACCTGCTTAGTGCATTGGCTTTGTTGCAGTGAAATCTTTTTACACTGACTGCCGTTGACACAACAAAATTTCAGAGTAAACCTGCTTCCTTTTTAGGTAATGAGATCAGGAAACTGAAACATCTCTTGAACGAATGCCAATCATTCTTCCCTTTGGCTTTTAGCTTCAAATAGCTTTTTATTCTTTGTCAGTATGTTGTCTTTTATTTTCTTGCCACTCCTGAAGAAAAGTGATTATTTCAAATCCTGCTCAATGTTTTCATCTCAACCGATTCCATATTTAGCATGGTAGTTTTTCTACTCTGCTCATGTCTGTAGCTTTTTGAGAAAGTGGAAGGTTTTCCTTCAACTTGCCACTCCTTGAATTGCTTGAATTTTTCTTGTCGCACCTTTGGTGGTGTTCGTAGCCCCATCTTATCTAAAATGTCATTACCTTAAATTGTAGTCATCATTTCCAACTTCCACATTATCCGAGCTACTTGACCAACATGTGCATCTTCATCTGCTTTAAGAACTGGTATCAGACTATTCCACTCTACCTCTTATCTCCCCCCAGGTCACCATCCCGCATTTGAACATTAAGCCTCCATTTTCTAATTAGTTTCATAACTCCTCAGGGCAACTACACCACAAATCTATTCTTCAAATCTCTTTACAATCACCACATCTCTTTATTTCGATGCACATTTGAAGATTAACCAACAGGTCAGTCAACCATAATTACTATCTCCCCTTTCACATTGTTTACAAAAAAAAGTCCCAAAGGATTCTGAAGAAGAACAGGGCAGTTCTTGATGAATAGATTAGATTACATTACATTACATTACAGTGTGGAAACAGGCCCTTCGGCCCAACAAGTCCACACCGATCCGCCGAAACGCAACCCACCCATACCCCTACATTTACCCCTTACTTAACACTACGGGCAATTGAGCATGGCCAATTCACCCTACCTGCACATCTTTGGACTGTGGGAGGAAACCGGAGCACCCGGAGGAAACCCACGCAGACACGGGGAGAACGTGCAAACTCCATACAGTCGCCTGAGGCGGGAATTGAACCCGGGTCTCTGGCGCTGTGAGGCAGCAGTGCTAACCACTGTGCCACCGTGCCGCCCACACAGTGATCTTGTTGTCTGGTATTTTGCGATGCGCAAATTGGCTGCTGCATCACCAAGAGCATGAAAGTGACACAGTGCAAGTCTTTTCATTGGTTATAAAGCAATTTGCGGGAAGTTTCTGAAGTTGTGAAGGATGCGCTATAAATGGAAAATACAAAAGATGTTTACGTTCCTCTTTCTACTTAAGAATCCAGACCTCCAGATAGCTCCATTGAAATCAAGGCCTATCTCCAATGTTTTTCCCAATGTTTCATTGACAAGGAGCTCTGGACCTTAATCACCTACCCTGTCTATCATTGAAGTTTGTTGTGACCTCTTTGAAGACCTGTAATGTGAGAGGACTGAATTTATGAAATGACCGCAATACATTATACCTGATTGCTGCAGTAAAAGTTTTAAAAATTAAAATCTAGTTGATCAATCCCAAGATTAGTGCAATTTAAACATACATTAGTAAGCACATTTCAATTGATATAAACTATAAATTACATGTTAAATAGAAGATGCAACAAAGCAAAGTCTCCTGGATTTAGTTAATGGTCCACTTAACATGTTTCTAATTTCACCAAGGCGTCGTCTTAGATTCCAGCTTACTACTTCAACACTTGGCCTGAAACCCAGCCAACAGCAGTATCCAACCAACAAGAGTTCCAAAGGCAAGCTGATATGATGCATGTGTACCATTTATGAAAGGAGAAAGTGAGGTCTGCAGATGCTGGAGATCAGAGATGGAAATGTGTTGCTGGAAAAGCGCAGCAGGTCAGGCAGCATCTAGGGAACAGGAGAATCGACGTTTCGGGCATTAGCCCTTCTTCCTGAAGAAGGGCTAATGCCTGAAACGTCGATTCTCCTGTTCCCTAGATGCTGCCTGACCTGCTGCGCTTTTCCAGCAACACATTTCCATCTACCATTTATGAAAGCCTGTCTTAGAGTGCTGTCAATCACAACAACCTCGGTAGGTTGTGATGTGCTAATGCTGTGACACTGAATGCTGGCTACAGGAGTAGCAGTCAAGACCAGTATACAAGTATGGTCTCCCAGTTAACATTGCATGTAGTTTTCTAATAAAAAATAATTTTTTAATCAATCCTTGACAAATGTTTGGCATGTTTACATATTGCAGAAGAATGTAACGCTGATTCAAGTCACCCAACTAACATACATGATGTAAACTTTTAGTTCTGGACAAGCTTGTTTTCCTTTCCACCTATTTTGGAAATACCAGTCGGATTTCAATGTTCACTACCATGTTTTTGTTATTCTCATCTAGACCCTTCCAGATGTCACTGTGCCTCGTTTTATTTTTTCCCTCTCTACCCACTCGTTTGTATTTTACGACTTGTCTTTCCTATTTTCCTGCTGTTCTCTCAATCTTGACTCCCTTTGTGCTTCTCTTGGTATTTTCTAAAGGGACTATTGTGACAGTTAGGGGCAACAATGACTGCTCTATACTTTTCTCCAACTGACCTGTCCGATGTACTTGATGAAGGTTAATCTTGTCAATCTCTTTATCCAGTCTGCTTGCCTCTCCTCGCACTGGCTTTTTGATCACTGTTGCTCAACAGTTCAAATAGCAACACCCTTTTTGCAGCATAGCTGAGTTCTTTGCCAATCAGAAACTTGCTGTGATTTGATCTAACATTTCCCTTGACACCACATCTGCCTATCTGTCTTGACCTTCTACCATTTAGCTGCCAGATCATCATGGGTAGATTACCACCAAATTCACCATCTGTTTTCCAATTTACCAATTCACTTTCTTCTGCCATGTCCCTTCCATTTAAAATCTTAGTTCCTAACACTCCCCTCCAAGCACCATAAACATTTCTTGCCAAGGTAGAATATCCTCATTGCTGTACTCCTTCAGACAGTTCTCTGCATTGATTGTCTTCTCATTCTTGATGATTTCCATCTCTATCTCAACTTCTCTCTCTCCTGAGTTCACTGACCCCCCCCCCCCAACCACATCCTCCTATAATCTCTCCCTTCACATCAACTCTCTTAACCCATTTTGAAGGCCACTGCTAGATCTTAGCACCGTGTGTGGCTTTATCATTCTCCACTCACATTCCCCCTTTTTCTATTCTGAATTGTTTCATATATACTGTTGAAAAAGACTATTCCCAGATTACTTGCAACTACGCTTTCAGGTCCCAACTTTCTAGTCTTTTACCTTCCATGACTTGAACTACTTTCCGTAAGTATTAAGTTAGCCTGAAGCAGTGCTTTTTAGAGCAATGAGATGGTGCTATTTTCTGGGTCTATAGATTGTGAAGGAGCAAAGATGGCCTTTAGTAAAGTGAAGTGGGAGTTTAGGGAGACTTTCCATGTTACTGATGATTATGTTTGCAGGAGCTGTCTTTGGTTGCGAATCCTATCAGATCGCATGGATTGGTTGGAGCTGCAGTTAGAGGCAATAAAGAATTTACAGGAGCTGGGAGTGTGATGGATGGCAGTTATAGGAAGGAAGAAAAGCTGCAGATGGGTTGCCACCAGGAAAGGCAGGAGAGGGGAGGCAGATAGCCACAAGAGACTCCTGTACTATCCCCAGCTCAAACAAATATGCTGTTTTGAGAAATGCAGGTGGTGAAGGATTTTCAGGGGAATGTAGCATGAACAGCCAAATTTCTGGTACTGAGAATGGCTCTAACATAATGAGGGGTACGTCAGGTTCCAAATGATTCATTGTGAGAGGGGACTCACTAGTCAGAGGCACAGACAGACGTTTCTATGGTTGGCAGTGAGAAATCAGAATGATGAGTTGCCTCCCTGGTGCCAGGATTAAGGATCTCAGAGTGCAGAATATTCTCAAAGGGGAGCGGGACCACCAGCAGGTCATTGTACACATTGGAACTAACAACATAGGAAGGGAAAGGGATGAGATTCTGAAGGGAGAATATAATAAGTTACGCAGAAATTTCAAAAGGAGGTCCTTAAGGGTACTAATATCTGGATTACTCCCAGTGACGAGCTAGTGAGAGTAGGAATGGGAGGATTGAGCAGATGATTGCGTGACTGAGGAACTGGTGCAGGGGATTGTTTCTGGATCATTGGACTCTCTCTTCTGGGGTAGAAGTGACCTGTACAAGAAGAACGGATTCCACCTGAATTGGAAGGGGACTAATCTACTGGCAGGGAGATTTGCTAGAGATACTCGAGAGGATTTAAACTAGTAAGGTGGGGTGGGGGTGAGGTGACAAGGGAAATAATGAGGAAAGAAATCAATCTGGGACTGGTGTACAGTTGGAAGAAAGAGCGAGTCAACAGTCAGTGCATGCCAGAACAAAGCAGAGAACAAGTTAGGACTGATGAATTCACCTGCATTTATTTCAATGCAAGAAGTCTAACAGGGAATGCAGATGAACTCGGCATGGTTAGGAACATGTAGAGTTACAACATTTAAAAGGCATCTGGATGGGAAGATGAATAAGAAGGATTTAGAGGGATATGGGCCAAATGCTGGCAAATGGGACTAGATTAGCTTAGGCTATCTGGTCAGCATGGACGTGTTAGACCGAAGGGTCTGTTTCCGTGCTGTACATCTCTATGACTCCGACTTGATTTGCCCAACTGCATTGTAACCTCCGCTTTAATGTTATTGTCTTCATTCATTCTCAATGTTTTCTTTGACATGCAAGACCTTTCACTACATACTTCAATTCCTTCGAGGCTGCTGTGCACACCCTTTGTGCAGCCAGTTTACCTGCACAAAACTTTTCAAATTTGCCTGATGACCCTTTGTTTTGTGCATATCCAATCATTATGTATCAATAACTGGTGACAATACTATCAATTGCCTTGATCTCATTATTTGGAATTCCCTCCATTTTAGTGGTCATCATTTCACATATAAAAACCTTAACAAATTCATCATTTTGACCCAACTTGACAAAGTATTATACCAGGATTTGGACCTTTACAACTTTTTGTATTTTCTAACATGTTTTTGATCATAGATAAATCCAAGTTGTTTCTTAAAATACTGAAATTACAATTACTTATTAAGACTTGGATAAGCAAAATAATCAAAGTATTTACTGTTGAGTCGAATAGTTTGCTGATTTTCCTTTGCTAGTTCAGTTGTTCCACAGTTGCTATTAGCTCTGTGATTTAACCGCAATACAAACTTTTCTGACACGTTTAATTTTTATTTGGAATTAATGAAACTGTTGTTTCCTACAATTTTTGCTAAGGGATAGCATCACAGCTGTACTGAGGGAGAATATTCCTGGAAATACATCCTGGGAAGTTTTTTGGGTGGAACTGAGAAATAAGAAAGGGATGATCACCTTATAGGGATTGTATTATAGACCACTTTAATAATTAGAAGGAAATTGAGAAACAAATTTTTAAGGAGATCTCTGTTATCTGTAAGAATAATAGGGTGGTTATGGTAAGGGATTTTAACTTACCAAACATAGACTGGGACTGCCATAGTGTTAAGGGTTTAGCTGGAGAGGAATTTAAGTGTGTACAATAAACTTTCCTGATTCAGTACGTGGATGTACCTACTAGAGAAGGTGCAAACGTTGACCTACTCTTTGGAAATAAGGCAGGGCAGGTGACTGAGGTGTCAGTGGGGAAGCACTTTGAGGCCAGCGACCATAA
This sequence comes from Chiloscyllium plagiosum, assembly GCF_004010195.1. Lineage (NCBI taxonomy): Eukaryota > Metazoa > Chordata > Chondrichthyes > Orectolobiformes > Hemiscylliidae > Chiloscyllium > Chiloscyllium plagiosum. The sequence goes on from NC_057725.1 coordinate 36,530,474, forward strand.
TTCTAATAGTTTTAAGATAGTGATAGAAAGGATGGACCAGATCTAAAAGTTAAAGTTCTAAATTGGAGAAAGGCCAATTTTGACGGTATTAGGCAAGAACTTTCAAAACCTGATTGGACGCAGATGTTGGGAAAAGGGACAGCTGGAAAATGGGAAGCCTTCAGAAATGAGATAACGAGAGTCCAGAGGAAGTATATTCCTGTTAGGCTGAAAGGAAAGGCTGGTAGGTATAGGGAATGCTGGATAACTAAAGAAATTGAGGGTTTGGTTAAGAAAAAGGAAGCATATGTCCGGTATAGACAGGATAGCTCGAGTGAATCCTTAAGAGTTAAAGGCAGTAAGAGTATACTTAAGAGAGAAACCAGGAGGGCAAAAAAAGGACATGAGAGAGCTTTGGCAAATAGAGTTAAGGAGAATCCAAAGGGTGGTTACAAATATATTAAGGACAAAAGGGTAAATGGGGAGAGAATAGGGCCACTCAAAGATCAGCAAGGCAGTCTTTGTGTGGAGCCGCAGAAAATGGGGGAGAAACTAAACAAGTATTTTGCATCAGTATTTACTGTGGGAAACAGCATGGAAGATATAGAATGTAGAGAAATGTCCATATTAAAGAGAAGGAAGTGTCTTGAAACACACACAAGTGGATAAATCCCCAGGACCTAACTAGGTGTACCCTAGAACTCTGTGGGAAGCTAGGGAAGTGATTGTCGGGCCTCTTTCTGAGATATTGTTATCATCGATAGTCACAGGTGAGGTGCTGGAAGACTGGAGGTTGGCTAACGTGGTGCCACTGTTTAAGAAAGGTGGTAAGGACAAGCCAGGGAACTATAGACCAGTGAGCCTGCCATCGGTGGTGGGCAAGTTATTGGAGGGAATCCTGATGGACAGGATGTACATGTATTTGGAAAGGCAAGGACTGATTAGGGATAGTCAACATGGCTTTGTGCGCGGGAAATCATGTCTTACAAACTTGATGGAGTTTTTTGAAGAAGTAACAAAGAGGATTGATGAGGGCAGAACGGTAGATGTGATCTATATGGACTTCAGTAAGGCGTTCGACAAGGTTCCCCATGGGAGACTAATTAGCAAGGTTAGATCCCATGGAATACAGGGAGAACTAGCCATTTGGATACAGAACTGGCTCAAAGGTAGAAGACCGATGGTGGTGGAGGAGGGTTGTTTTTCAGACTGGAGGCCGGTGACCAGTGGATCAGTGCTGGGTCCACTGCTTTTCATCATTTATATAAATGATTTTGATGTGAGCATAAGAGGTATAGTTAGTAAGTTTGCAGATGAAACCAAAATTGAAGGCATAATGAACAGCAAAGAAGTTTACCTCAGATTACAATGGGATCTTGATCAGATGGGCCCATGGGCTGAGGAGTGGCAGATGGAATTTAATTTCGATAAATATGAGGGTGCTACATTTTGGGTAAGCAAATCTTAGCAGGACCTATACACTTAATGGTAAGGTCCTAGGGAGTGTTGTTGAACAGAGAGATCTTGTAATGCAGGTTCATGGCTCCTTGAAAGTGGAGTCACAAGTAAATAGTGAAGAAGGCATTTGGTATGCTTTCCTTTATTAGTCAGAGTGTTGAGTACAGGAGTTGGGAGGTCATATTGCGGCTGTACACTGCATTGGTTAGGCCACTGTTGGAATGTTGCATGCAATTCTGGTCTATTCCCAATTGGAAGGATGTTGTGAAACTTGAAAAGGTTCAGAAAAGATTTACAAGGTTGTTGCCAAGGTTGGAGGATTTGAGCTATAGGGAGAGGTTGAACAGGCTGGGGCTGTTTTCCCTGGAGCATCGGAGGCTGAGGGGTGACCTTATAGAGGTATATAAAATCATGAGGGACATGGATATGATAAATAGACAAAGTCTTTTCTCTGGGGTGGGGGTGTACAGAACTAGAGGGCATAGGTTTAGGGTGAGAGGGGAAAGATATAAAAGAGACCAAGGGACAATTTTTCATGCAGCGAGTGGTATGTGTATGGAATGAGTTGCCAGAGGAAATGGTGGAGTCTAATGTAGTTGCAACATTTAAAAAGCATTTAGATGGGTATATGAATAGGAAGGGTTTGCAGGGATATGGGCTGGGTGCTGGCAGGTGGACGAGATTGGGTTGGGATATCTGGTCGGCATGGATGAGTTAGACTGAAGGGTCTGTTTCTGTGCTATGCATCACTATGACTCTATATCACAGACAGACAGCAGAAATGCCCAATGCTTATGTTCTAACTATAATTTTGGAAGTTCAGTACTTTTCAATGTACTTTTAAAATTTGAAAACATTTCAAAAATATTTTTCTGGGCATGTTGACTCAGATGAAGCTTGTGTAGTTGGAGTAAAAGGCAATCCAACCACTCTGTATCACTTAAAAGGATGCAAGATATATAATTTAATGAATGAATACAGCTATTAATGGTTATTACATTACATTACAGTGTGGAAACAGGCCCTTCGGCCCAACAAGTCCACACCGCCCCGCCGAAGCGCAACTCACCCATACCCCTACATTTATCCCTTACCTAACACTAGGGGCAATTTAGCATGGCCAATTCACCTGACTTGCACATCTTTGGACTGTGGGAGGAAACCGGAGCACCCGGAGGAAACCCACGCAGATACAGGGAGAACGTGCAAACTCCCGCCTCAGGCGACCGACTGTGTCTGCCTGGGTTTCCTCCGGGTGCTCCGGTTTCCTCCCACACTCCAAAAATGTGCAGGTTAGGTGAATTGGCCACGCTAAATTGCCTGTAGTGTTAGGTGCAGGGGTAAATGTAGGGGAATGGGTCTGGGTGGGTGCGCTTCGGCGGGTCGGTGTGGACTTGTTGGGCCGAAGGGCCTGTTTCCACACTGTAAGTAATCTAATCTAATCCACACAGTCAGTCGCCTGAGGCGGGAATTGAACCCGGGTCTCAGGCGCTGTGAGGCAGTAGTGTTAACCACTGTGCCACCGTGCTGCCCGTGAGGTTATTTAACACAGAACCTCAGTGTCATTTCTAAATTGTGGAAATCGTTTCTTTTAACAAACACTCTACATTTTGAAGTTAGTCCAAGGCCATAGACAAAGATAGCATCTTACAATTAAAGACTGCTTAAAATGTTGAGCTTTGTGGCACAGTGTAGTGTCCCTGTCTCTGAGCCAGGAGGCTTGGGTTCAAGTCTGACCTATTCCTAGAGATGTGTAATAACATCCTTGAACAAATCGATTAGAAAATATCTATAATACTGTCAGGAATTGCTTATAAGATGTAGAACAGTGTCTGTTTAAGGTTTTTCACCTGAGCTTCGGGAGGAGGTTCTTTCGTACTGATGAACAGCATCCTCTGGTGGTGTGTGTGTGTACATGAATGACAATCTGCACAATTAACTCTGATCCATGGAAAATGCAGCAAAACAATAAGGGACATCTTTTGTGTTTTTTTTCAGCGAACCTAAAGAAGGTTGTACATTTTTAATAACATTAAGGATACGTTTAATGCTTGTTTTCTCTTGCATGTGTACAAAAAAGGTAATGCCAGACATTGAAGCATTATAATCAGTTGTTCTCGATTGGAAGGAGAAACTATTATGATTTTAAGTTGATGTCTGGTCACTTAAAGACAATAAGAGATGAATAGCTTCCCTGCTTGAGGGGAAAAAGGGAAAGAACAAGACACAATTGATCTTTGATTAGCAGGAATGAGTACATAATTGATGGTTCAGGATGAACATGAGTCATCTATAGAAATAGAAGATATTCCAGAGGTGGTGTGAATGGAGAGAAGCACTGAAAATCTGAAGAGGAGGGGAAATTACCTATGGCCCACAAACACAGCAGAAGTATAAGAAGTTAGACCCATAAGGTGTGTATTAGACTGATACCTGCTGACCAATGAGGCATCCCCATCAGGCTTCAGCTTGCGTCATTGCCACCAGTGCTCCAATACATTTACCCTCCTTTGTCTCGTAGTCAATAGAGAGGAATGGCCTTTTTCGTTTGAAAGATTATTCACAAGATTGGGGTGTCATTGGCTGGTCTTGCATTTAATGTCATTCTCACTTGCCCAGAGTGTAGTTAAGACTCCATCACATTGCTATGGGTCCAGAGTTGCATTAGGCCAGATGCAGTAAGGGCAGGAGATTTCCTTCCTTAAAGGACATTAGTGAGCCAGATTTTTTTTTAAAAAATTGACAATTCACAACAGAGTCACAGTCATCATTAGACTCTGAATTCAATTCAAAGTCTAGAATTAAAATTCTGCCATCTGCCACAGTGGGATTCAAACCTAGGTCCCCACAATATTAACTGGGTCTCTGAATTAATAGTGTAGTGATAAATCACTGGGCCATCACATCTTAAATAAGGATTAAGGTCTGAATTTTTAAACTTGACTTTAGGGACTGGAAGTGGTTATTGTGTAAATCTCATGTTGGTTTCTGGATGCTTTCACAAATGACGACTGGAAAAAATCCTGGTGAAAACTAAGAAACATTCAATATAAATAGTGCAAATAGTTAGAGACACTATGTTGGCCCAATAGAAACTTGTACCCTCCTGTCCCGTGTGATCAGATGTCAGTAATGATCGATCCTAGCTATTAGCATATAGCTATTAATCCCATTTCTGACAGCTACATGCCAAAAGTTGTGGTCCTATTCTTCAAGTTTAATGGGATAGTGCAGAGAGCCGAGATCAGAAAATAATGGAATGTTCAAATAGTCAGTGACCAGGAGCTGAGAGCCTCACAAGTGGGTTGACAGGAGATGTTGAGCAAAACCGTCAGTCTTCAGTCAGTTTCTTTAATAAAGAGTTGACTGAATTTTGAACAGTGAATGCTGCATGTTAAGGTAGACGTAAATTACACTTTTACATGAGTTATGGATCCGACCAGAACCCTCCCTCAAAATATTCTAAGAAGGTAGCCTAGACTCAAACGTACTCTTAATAGGCAAATATAAAGTGTCTGTTCCAGATGTGATGTGACTGGTCAAACTAGTCAATGTTAAGCAAACACAATTTATTTAAACACTGTAGTTAAAATACAAGCAAAGAGAAATGAATTTAGAATAACTTACCTATTTGAAAACTTAATTAGTAATAGTACTGTGTACCTATTATTCATTTAACTCAGCACTCGGGCAGCACGGTGGCCCAGTGGGTAGCACTATTGCCTCACAGTGCCAGGGACCCGGGTTCGATTACTGCCTCGGGTGACTGTCAGAGTGGAGTTTGCACATTCTCTCTGTGTCTGCGTGAGTTTCTGCCGGGTGCTCCGGTTTCCTCCCACAATTCAATGATGGGCAGGTCAGGTGAATTGGCCATGCTAAATTGTCCATAGTGTTAGGTGCATTAGTCAGGGGTAAATGTAAGGTAGGGGAATGGGTCTGGGTTGTTACTCTTTGGGGGGTTGTTGTGGACTTGTTGGGCCAAAGGGCCTGTTTCCGTACTGTAGAGAATCCAAACTGTTCCAGTGTAGTAACATTCCATAAATACATCCCTTGGCAGAAAGACAAATTCAGACACAGATTTTTGAATGAAGTTTTCCAATCCAGGAGGGGAAAAACATCAGGAGAAAGTTCAGAAAGTGTAATGGCCAGGAGAAGCTCCAACTCTTTTTGAGACCCCAATAACTTCTGCTTTAAGCACCACCTAAAAACTAGAAAGGCTGGTCTGTGAGAGTTGGCCCCACCCAGGCTGCTTCCATCGTTCCAACTTTACATAAATCCCAAGGCCTTACTCAAGTGGTCTTTGGTAACTGGCTCTGAACCTTTGCCCTCCAACCTCCCTTCAAAACAAAAAGGACAAAATAACCTCCTCAGTATCATCACGCTTGGTAGGAAAGTTTACAGTCTTAGATGGTACAAAGGGAGGAGGCAAGAGGGCATCTGCTGCATCTTCTGCATTTGAATCTAGTTGGTTGAAAGAATAGTCATTAATATTGGGGCAAATTGGAGGGGAGGGTGAGTAAAAGGCTTGAATCAGTGAAAATTAGGTTTTGGGGAGTTTGGAATGGATGTGTGTGTGGGGATGTGGTTGGGGAGAAGAGGTCATGGTGGCATTTAAACAGAAGGATGAGAAATTTATAAAATATATAAACTGACAAGGCATTGATGGACTAATAAACTTGATGTTGATTAGTAAATAGGCAGCATTATCTTGAATAAAATGCAATTTATGAAGGATAACAGAATGGGAGCTCAGCATTATAACGGTTGAGTCAGTCGGCACTAAGTCATGGATGAAGGTTTCCACAGATAACTAAGTTGAGAAGAAGCTCGGTGGATACAAGTGATTTTTATGATTTGGAGAATATGGGATTATAAACTCTGCATATGCTACTATAGTGTCTGGAAGGCGAAGTTAAATTTTAATAACGAGTGCCAAGTGCTTAAGATGACGATTTATGCCTTTCCAATATCTCATTAATAAAGGATAGATACTTAAAGGATTCCACCTCATTCTAACATGCCAATAACTATACAGGATCTGAGTGTTAGAATTCTCTTCATAAACCTCTCCTCCTCTAAAACTGACCTAAACTGGCTGAAAGATCAAAGTTATTTGATTTCCTAATGTCTCTGCTTGGGCATGCTGTGCATTATTGTCTGACTTCTGTGAAGTGCCTGGTGCAGATTGTTGTTACTTAAGAGCTGTTTTGTGCAATTGTAATAATACATCCCCCATTCTTATAATGGAGCAACTAAGAATCCATTCAATAAAACCCCTTGTTCAGCACAGTCTGATCCTATCGTAATAAACTGAATTCTGATGAGTAAATCAAACTTCAAATAAATAAGCTTTCAATTCATAGAAAAACTAAAAACAATTTGTTTCAAGCACATTCGGTGCATGAGCAACAAGTAATGGAATGGATACAAAGATGCATAACTGCTTTAGTATGGACAGGAAGTTGCAGTTTGAAAATATGCCCAGACTGTCAGTTCTTCTGGAAGGGCTTGCTGACATGACCACTCATTTGTTTATTTTAAAATGCCCTTTGTAATTGTCATTATGAATAACTGAGCCCTGTTTATTTTCTGTGCATTTAAATTATTTCATGAAAATAGAATGGACTCTTATGGGTGTATAATCTATCCAGCCCGAATTTCCTCTGCCTTTTACCCAGAAGACCCACTACAACCAAAGCGATAGGAACGATTGTCTAGTCATGTTTAATATTATTTGTTGTACGACAGTTGAATCTGATACAATTTGTGGGAATGTTTTTTCCAGGAAAAAAAAGAATAATTATGGCTGATTATTAGCCATCTGTCTTGCTGGCATTGTTTCCTAATATGGTATTAAATGATGTACACAGTTGCCAGTGACTTGCAAGTGATATTCTCCCTTACGTTTTAATTTATCATCCCCCTTGGTAATACTAGCAAGCTTTCCACAGCTCTTGTCTAACCCTCAGTTCATGCTGGCACTTGGAACCTTTTCCTTTCTCACACACTGCTGCCGTTCATCTTCTTTTATTCCCAGTCAGTGCACGCTGCCAATTTCCTTATTTCTTACAATTTACTTTGTCACTTTCCTCCTGTACTTAAATAACCATATAATCGATCCTTTCTCTTCAGGCTGATGTATATTTCCTCCTATGTACCACATTTCTCTCTTTTCCAAACTAGTTTATTTTTCTGGTGTGCTGCCACCATAATAGCAACAAGAACTGGTGTGGTCAGAAGGTGTCTTTAAGCTAATCAGACATTGCAAGTTGCTTCAAACAAGTGTTATAGTCCAAGATGTGATGCCAAGCTACATAAGGAGATATTAGATGCCCAAAAACTAGATTAATGGGGATAGGTTTTTAAGGACAATGTTGTAGTCTGATTGATGGAGGTACATCAAATTAAGTGCTAACTTAAAGGAGGTTGGAGAAGTTTAGGAGGGAGCTCCAGGGATAAAGACTTCAGCAGTAAAAGGTACAGCCATAAATGATACATAAAATACTTTTGGGAGTGTTCAACAGGTTGGAATTGCAATATTAGGGGAACTGATGCCATAGAGGGATTTGAGAACGAGGATGAGAATTTATAAAATGCCACTTTTGGTGACGTTTGGCCTGAGAGTGCAGGTTGATGGGCGAGGAGGAAGGGATAGCAGAAGTTTGAATGACCTGAAGTTTCAGGTGAGTACAATATGGAAGGCCAGTTAGGGGCACAATGGAATAATGGAGGTTAGTGATATAGATTATGGTTTCGGTAACAAATGATCGTAAAGTATCAAGAACAATTCTTTTCATAAAATCAAGCCATGCTTTCGTTACCCTTCCTGAATTCAATCTGGCCCATCAGCTGTGTTCTAGAAGAATCAAGTTTTGACTTTGTAAAACTACAAAATGCAGTAAGTAGGAATCCCTGGAAAGCAACAGTTGGCAGCAATAGAGATCACAGTGCAAGCATGACTGATTTCTTCGTGGAACCGTTGGACCAGTTGCCTATGAGAACACAGGTGTAAAATATCAAAATCAACAACAAGTCTGAAATAGTAAATGCAATGGCTGCATGTGGGCAACCACACATATTTGCAACCAAAACATTTGATTTCAATGTGTAATAGGGAAAATATTGGCCTGGATTTTCTGATGGCTAGAAAATCATAACTGTTGCATATGTTGGAGATGTACACGGAGATCCTACGGAATCCCCATCATATATAAATTCCAAAGGAATTTGCTGGGGAGTTTGCAGATTCCACTAGGCAATTTCTTCACACCTGGAACCCTCTGAAAGCATCCATTCAAATCTGAGAGTTTGGGCATTAGGCTTGTAATTAAGAAAGGTAAACCCTGAGTCACTATTCAGCTGGTGCCCCCCCACACCTAAATTAGACTACACATATACCACTACTACATCTCCCTAGACCATATCTGACCTATACACGCCAAAATCATTCCGCAGAATCTGGCACCACCTCTGACTTGGAACCTGTCCTATCTTTCCCCATCTCGTGCTGGACCAGATAACACCTTCCCCTGGGCCTAACCACAACACCTCACACCTTGCTGGATCCGATATTTCCCAACCACCACTGCCTTTTCCCCCATAATGTACAGGACTACCTTGTCACCTCCCACCCAAACACTCTGTTTATCATTGTCCTACTCATCCTCTTTACTCATTCATGAGAAGTAGGTGTCACTAGCTGGCTCAGCATTTATTATCCACCCCTGTGCCATTGAAAAGGTGTTGAGAACTGTGTTTTTGAATCTCTGTTGTTCATTTGGGGAAGTTCTTCCCACAATGCCACTAGGGTGATCCAGGATTTTGATCCAGAGTCATTCAGGAAATGGTGAGTTTTTTTTCCCCCAAGTCTGGATGGTGAGTGATTTGAAGGGGATCTTGCAGGTTCTAGTTTTCCCAACTATCTACTTTCCATTTCCTTCAAGATTTTTGGGAAAGCAAATCTTAGCAGCGCTTAAATACTTAATGGTAAGGTCCTCGGGAGTGTTGCTGAACAAAGAGACCTTGAAGTGCAGGTTCATAGCTGGAGTCGCAGGTAGATAGGATAGTGAAGAAGGCATTTGGTATGCTTTCCTTGATTGGTCAGAGGTTGCCAGGGTTGGAGGATTTGAGCTATGGGGAGGGGCTGAATATGCTGGGGCTATTTTCCCTGAAGTGTCGGAGTTGAGGGGTGACCTTCATAGAGGTTTATAAAATCATGAGGGGCATGGTTAGGATAAATAGACAAAGTCTCTTCCCTGGGGTGGGTGAGTCCAGAATTAGAGGGCATAGGTTTAGGGTGAGAGGGGAAAGATACAAAAGAGACTTAAGGGGCAACATTTTCATGCAGAGGATGGTAGGTGTATGGAATGAGCTGCCAGAGGAAGTGATGGAGGCTGGTACAATTGCAACATTTAAAAAGCATTTGGATGGGTATATGAATAGGAAGGGTTTGGATGGATATGGGCCGGGTGCTGGCAAGTGGAACTCTATTGGATTAGAATATCTGGTCAGCATGGACGAGATGGATGTAAGGATCTGTTGCCGTGCTGGACATCTCTGACTGTGACTCTATGGTGATGGTTCTAGGTTCAGAAGGTGCTGTTGAGTGAACCTTGGTGCACCTTGTAGGTACACATTGCTGCTCCTGATTGCCGGTGGTGAAGAGTGTGAATGTTTGTAGATGTGGTGCCAATCAAATAGGTTCCTTTGTCCTGGATCATGTGAGGATTCAGCGTTGGTAATGCCAATTAAATGTCAAGGGATGATGGTGAAATTCTATTCTTGGAGACGGTGATTCCCTAGCACTTGTGTGATGTGAATGTCACTTGTCACTTATCAGCCCAAACTTGGATATTGTTCAGCTCTTTTTGAATTGGGACACAGATGGCTTCAGCATCTGAGGAATCAGGAATGGTGGTGGACATTGTGTAATCATCAGGAAACATCCCCATTTCTGACCTGACAATGGAGAGAAGGTCATTAACGAAGCAACTGACAATGGATCGTCCTACGACACTATTCTGAGAAACATCTGAAATTGATGATCCCCAATTTTGCTAGGGCTCCTTGATCCCATTTTCAATCAAATGTAGTTTTTTGATCGAGCACCCTACCTACTAGGTATTTTACTTACCTGGCAGTCTACCCCCTACCCACCCGGCATCCTAATTTGTCAATTTCCTGTGAAATTATAAATACATATCGTTTAACTGCAGTTGTCAAAATAGCAGTATTGCAAGTCCTTTAAATTACAGAATACAGCAGCTGACTGTTGTGAGAAAGGGTTTGTGGTCTGCCTCCCCGCAATTCTTCAATGCTGTGAGGGTACTGTCAGAATGGAAGCACAGCTCTATATTTCTGATTGGAATCTCCCGTCAGAAATGCAGGGGTCTTTTGTTGCATGCGTAAATTAATAGAGTAGCAATGTTTGATAACCATTCCTTAGAATATCTGAATAAAAACCGAAAGAATTACGGATGCTCTACTGCAGAAAGAAAATCAGAAATTGCTGGAAAAGCTTAGCAGTTCTGAGGAAAGGTCGCCTGATGCAAAACGTTAACTCTGATTTCCCTTCACAGATGCTGCCAGACCTGCTGAGCTTTTCCAGCAATTACTGTTTTTGTGCCTTGGAATATCTGGCCCATTTCTAATTGGACCTGTCGATGCTCTCCTACTTTGGAGCCAAAATCTACTCAAGACTATTGCATAGAAGGAGGCCTGTTGTGTACCTGCTGGTTCTGTGAGCACAATTCAACTTCTACTGAGCCCCCATCATTTTTCCATCTGCAAATCTTGTCTGCATCCTCTATGAAGCCTTCAAATCTTTATGGAAGTGTGATACCTAGAATTGAACAGAATACTTCAACTTGGGTACCAGACAATTTCAGTAGAACAGCATTAGGTAGAAATCTATTCGTAACTGTCCAAACCAAGCATACTTCAGCCAATGTAAATAAAATAGCAAATTCAAACTGTGCAGAGAATGCATGAAGCTTCCTGGATTCACCATTAAACGATGAACATGGTCAGAGGGTTATTGAGGAATAAATGTCTATAAAATGCAATGTACAGACCTCCAGCTGATCATCATCTACAGAGCTGATATCAGGTAACACATTTCCCATCCTACTTTCCAATCCAATGTCTAGCTATCTCTGCAATATACACTGTGATGAGGGGTGTGTCTGTGCCTGAAAAATGGAAAGGAGATTTTGTTCACACTACCAACATAATAATAGCCTGGCTGCATCCATATAATGATGATTACCACCTTTCAGATGTGTATCTGGTTTTCTTTTGAAAGCCATGATTGACTATGCTCCCACCCTAATCTTCAACTGTGTTCCAGATCTAAGTCACTTGGAGATTTAACAAGTTTTTACTCCACATAACCAAAATGAGAAGAAATGTTGCAGTTATTCATCAATTTACAGCATCAAGACCATCTGTTTCCCCAGAAGATCATAGTGAAGACACTTCAAAAGTAATGGATTCAAAAGTGAAATATTTTGGAACATTCTAAGGGTGTAATGAAGTATAAAATTGTATTTTTTTTCCTTTTTTTCCTTCCTTTCTTTTGCCTCTTGTCACTTTTTTCCTCACTGTCTTTTCCTTTTATCTATGTTGCTGTAGCTTCTATTTCTAATCACTTATATTATTTCTACATTTTATTTCAATACTTTACAGATCTACTGCTTCGAGATTCTTGTGAAAGACAATAGTTGGGACTTGGAATGTCAGATTATTTTACCTATTGTGACTGGGACAATTCCTTAATGTAGTAATGCAAAACAAATTTCACTGTCCTTTTCTAAGAAACCTGCATCTAATTAACTTAGAAATATTTAAGCAATTTTCCTTTTAAAAACATGCTATCATCTTTGATTAAACTACCAGCTTCTTAAGGCCATTAAGGATGGGCAGCACATGCTAACCTTGACAATGGCATTCATATCATGTGTAAGAATTAAAAATCCTACATCTTGATCTAGTTAAATTTCTGAAACAAAATATGCTTCATTTACCAACCTATTGGTTGTAGGCACTCCTTACTCCACCTGACATGACAAACTTCCAGTACAGGCCATTTACTGCCACCTCTATCACGTCATCCATCTCTGCCCCTTCAGCCACAGTTAGTAAAGAACTTGCTGCTAATTGACTTTCCCATTCCATTATTGATATCTTAGGTTGATGCCTCCACTGATTACTGAGACACGTCCTTCATTCTTTGAAACCATTTCGAATTGCTCCAATCCTATTATATACTGATCGTTGTTGTAGTTTTCTTCTGATTAGTTGAATCTTTCAAATTTATAACTTGGAGTATAATTGTGGCAGTGAAGTCTGTGCCATTACAAAAGCAAAGAGCAAATTAGGAAACTGAAGTAAAAGTCAAATTAAACCAATGGTCATAGAGTCATACAGCATAGAAACAGCCCCCTTCACTTCTACCAGTCCATGTCAAACATAATCCCAAACTAGTCCAGTCCCACCTGCCTGCTCCTGGCCTATGTCCCTCCAAAAGGATCCTATTCATGAACTTATCTAAGTGTCTTTTGAATGTTGTAACAGTGCCCACATCCCCCACTTCCTCAGGAATTCCATTCCTCATGTGAACTACTTCTGTGTAAGAAAAAAATCACCCTCATGTCTTTTTTTAAATCTCTCTCCTCTCACCTTTAAAAGTGTGCCCCATTTTTGAAATCACCCATCCTAGGTAGGCATTGTTTCCCTATCTATACCCCTCATGATTTTATAAACCTCTATCAGGTTATTCTCAACCTCCCTTTGCTCCAGTGAAGAAATTCCCAGCCTATCCAGCCTTTCTTTATAACTCAAACCTATCATACCTGGCAACATCCTGCTAAATCTCTTCTGAATCCTGTCTAACTTAATCTCTTTCTTGCACTCCACTGAGTAAATAAGTTGCAACAGACAGAGTTGTACATGTGGCTCAGAATGATTTGGAAAGAGGATTTCAGTTCATTGGGTATTGGCGCCAGTGCTCGGGAAAGAGAACACATTTATATTGTGATGGGCTCCATGTAAGTCTGGAACTAATTTATAACTGGGATCATAGGCCTTAAAATAATGATCATGGCAAGATTTGGGTGGAAATCCAGACAGAAAGGTTGAGGCAACCGAACAATTGATGCAGCTTAAAAACAGAGTGGCTCAAGAAAAGTTTAAGAAAAACTTTGCATCAGCAAGTACAGTCCATGTGAGAACTTACAGTAAGAATAATGAAATTGAAGGCTGTTTGTTCAGATCATGGATAAATTCAAGGTGTAATCAGTGATAAATTGCTCAGATGTAACTGCAGTTATGATGACCAGCGGTGCATAATATTTTGAACAGACATTGAAAGGAAAAGGAAGAGTAGCAGCTCTGGTGATAAAGGATGAAGTAAGTACATTAGTGAGAAACATAAACTGGATCAAACTGGTACCACTTTTCTAGAAGAGGGGTTTCTAAGGTTTTCATGACAGTTTCCTGGAGCTGTACATTCTGGAACCAACCTATTGTTTAACTAGGCAGAATTAATTAGTAATTTTAAAGTAAAACATCTGCTAGGAACTAGTGATCATAATGCAATTACATCCATCCTAAATTTGATTTGAAATACTTCAAAACAAACAAAAACTTAAACAAAAGTAATTACATTGGCCTGAAAGAGAATTGGTTGCAGTGGATTATGTAAATTGATTAAAATATGTGGCTGTAAATAGTGGGAAACATTTAAAGAAATAATTTGTGTTCAACAATAATGCATTCCATTGAAAAACAAAACCTCTGCAAGAAAGATCCATCCATGTCTTACTCAGGAATTTAAGAATGGCATTGGATGTGAAGAAAATGTGGATTGGGAGTATTTTTGAAACCAAAAAAAGGCAGCCAAATGTTGACAACAAAGGGAAGAAGTGGAATACAAGAGAAACCTAACCGAGAATATAAAAACAGATCGTAAATGTTTTTACATATGCGTGTGTATAGCTAAACCGAATGTTGATGCTTTGGCAACAGGGATAGATGAGAATATCATTCAAATGAGGAAAGAAGGAGACAATGAACCTAATATTATTTCTGTTTTCACAGTAGAAGACACAAGTTGTTTAAGAGCTAAGATAGAGCACAGTTTTGCGCTGTGAGGCAGTCATTGTACGAGTAATATTTTCACTAATAGATTATGAACATCTGAATGTATGAATTATGAACAGTTCATCCACTCAGGCCTACTATACCTTTTTAGTATTCATGGCTGATCTGCTTTTGCTCTGATTTCCACATTCCAATCTATCCCCATTTATCTTTGATTCGTATAAAAATTCAATCCACCTTCATTTTAAAAATATTCAATAACTCCACCTCCTCTACCACCTCAGACAGAGACTTCCAAAGTTGCACATCATCTTCTGAGAGAAAACAAAAATCCCCTCATCTTTGTAATAAAAGTGTGACCCCTAATTTTAAAACAATGCCCCGAGTTTTGGACTCACCCATAAGAATAAACATGGTTTTCACGTTTAACAGGCCAAGACCATTAAGGATTTTAAACTTCAATCTAATCACCCCTCACTCTTCTAAACTTGAATAAAAACAAGCCCAGCTTGTCCAGTATCTTGTCATATGACAATCCACTCATTTCAGGTGTTAAGCTGATAAACCTCCTGTGAACTACTGCCAATGCACCTGCATGTTTCCTTTTAAAGAAGGAAACCAAAACTGCACATAGTATGTAAGTTGCTGCCTCGTCAATGCCCTGTATATCTGAAGCAGAAAACCTTCCTTTTATGTTGAATTCCTCTTGTAATAAAGGATAGCATTCCATTCGGTTAATCATTCGCTGTATCTCAAGTTTTTGTGTCTCATATACTATAACACCTAGATTTCTCTGCACCTCTAAATTCAGTCATTCACTCTTGAGATAATATTGTTCTTCTTGCCAAAGTGAACAACTTCTTATCTACCAAAGTTTTGCCCACCCAGTTAAACTGTCTATACCAGTCTGCACCATTTTTGTTATCTTCTTACAATATTTTTCAACTGCCTTTGTGTCATCTGCCAATTTAGCCATCAAGTCTTAGCTCTCCCTTGTCTAAGTCACTGATGGAAATTGTAAAAAGGAGGCGCCTACTCAAACCCTTGTAGAAACCCACTTGTCACATGTTGTCAATCTGAAAAGATCCATTTATTCATTCACTCTTACTGGCTGATAGAAACCTTTCTCTATCCATGCTTGTAAGCTCGCCCTTATACCATGACCACCTATTTTGCACAATAGCCTTTTATGTGGAGTCTTGTCAAATGTCTGTTGGAAATCCAAGAGCAGCACATCATCATGCTCCTCTTTACCATTAGGACATGTTACTCATTCAAAGAATTCCATTAAATTGATTAACCATGATTTCCCTTTTACAAAGTCTTGCTCATTTATCCTCATTACTTTAGGTTTTTCCAAGAATCCAGGACAGTCTTCCTCATTGATTCTAACATCTTCCCTATGACTGATATCAAACTAACTGACCTATAGTTTCTAATTTTCCACCTCCCTCCCTTCTTGAACAGAGGGGTTATAATTGCTACTTCTCTATCTTATAGAATCTATTTTGAATTTTAGTTGTTGCGAAAAATTAAGACCAACATGTCGGCTGACTTACGAGCCAATTCTTTTTAGACCCTAAGATGTCGTCCATCAGGAGGGACAACTGTTTGCTCAATACCTTGTAATCATACTTTTATCAAGTTTCTCACTTTCATCAACCTTACTGGGATGGTTTTTATGCCCTCTATAATCAAGGTGCTGCCATTAGTCTAGAAAAATGTTCTGTTTACCACACAATTGAACAACATTGTGTATTAATTTCAGTGCTGGTGCAATGCTGGATGTGTAGGTCACATGTCTCGATGATTGGCTGATCAAATTGAATAACTTGTTCCTCCAGCTA
Source organism: Chiloscyllium plagiosum (assembly GCF_004010195.1). Classification (NCBI taxonomy): domain Eukaryota; kingdom Metazoa; phylum Chordata; class Chondrichthyes; order Orectolobiformes; family Hemiscylliidae; genus Chiloscyllium; species Chiloscyllium plagiosum. The sequence goes on from NC_057725.1 coordinate 36,546,859, forward strand.
TTTGTAATAGTGCAGAGGTTATGCTCAACTGGTCCATCCTTGCAAAATCCAAAGAAAATTTTTTAGGTATGATACTAGATTAAATTAGAAGAGACAATTAGAAAATCTGGAGACCATTAATAAATATATTAGGAACTAATTTAACAAACACATCATTATGAGCTAAACTCATTTTCTTTTATGAAGTACACAAGACCTGTCCTCTACTTACAAAATGAATGTATCCTAGCCTTGCACCACCTTCAAGTTACATAAAAGCTTAGGGAGCCTATAGATCTCCATTGCTTTCTCATGGAAATACCTCAGGCAATTGCAGTCCACTTGAATGCAAGATGAAAAACTTCGACAAAATATCTCTTCTTTCAGTAATTAGTTCTGTACAATCGAGCAACTGTTCAAAACATTAACATTTGACAAAACCTCTGACATCGCTCTTAATATTTCATTCTATTATTGGATGTACATTACTCAATATCTATCCATTTTGAATATCTTTGGAATGTTTCTTTTGTTGAAGGTATGTAATGCATTAGCGAACATTGAGAGCATGTTTTCTTGCTGGCAACATTTTGTGACATTTTACATTGAAATCCTGCATTATTAATAGTTCAGCCCACAAAAACACAGTGTTTCACTGATTGATATGCTGCTAATTCCCTCTGGGTGTGCAACCTAAGTAATGAGATTGCAAACTTTGATCAGTTATTGATACAACTGTGTTGGCCTAAAAAGATTATCAATCTTTCAGCTATAATGCAGCAACATTATAACTAAATTAGCTGTAAAGTGATGGATCATAAATTTCAAGCTGCAATTCCTGCTGCAACAAATTCTTAATCACAACCATACAGTTTAGGGAGGAACTCAGAAGAGGCCAGATCTATTATTTCGGGGAAAGGACACAGTTACCTTCGGATATCCAGCATACCTCCTTTGCAGCTACTTACAAAGCACCATATGAGAATACCTGTCGTCATGAAAGCTAGTTTACAAATCTAAGTACTCTCTTTAAATTAGGGGATAGATTTTGGATTGGTATGTGACAGAAATTAGTATTATTACAATTATACCTTAGGATGGCAAAGATGTTTATATGGTTACTCTGCACCAATGGCAGTAATTTGGGTGAAGATATTGAGGAACAGGAGCAGGCCCACAAGTTTGTAAATGATACATAGTTACATATGGCCTTCAATAAGAAAATTAGATTGCTGGCAGATCTACCTGCAATGCGAGAACAGGGATATGCCTGGCTTATGTTTTTTGATATGTTTTGTATGCTATAAAAATGAATTATGGGAGGACTCAACTTGTCAGACATCACCTGTGGATAGAGAAATTGGAAGAGTTTTCATTGGGACTAGATACTAAAAGTTACACTTTTTAGGCAAGTTATCATTGAAAAGAAAGGTGAATTGTAGGGTGCAGTGTGATGGAGGCCTGGATATGACAAAGGACTGTGACAGGATGGAGAGTAGGAATGGTTAATTGATAAAAGCAATGGTGTAAGCTAAAAACCAGTGATCTTGAAATAATTTAATTACATTAAAGGTAGTCTAAATGAGAACAGCAACAACAGAGGGCGATGGATACCTGGGAAATCCAGCAGGTGGATGTGGTAGATTTTGGAAGGTAGACACCACTGGTGCAGACTGTGCCAAGCTACTCACTGCAACTCCTCCAGATCCAAATGTTCGAATGCCACTACCTTCCTTTTTCCAGCAATTGTTGCTTAAGCATGGGGGAGTGGTGTAATTCAAACTCAAAACTTAACACTCTAAAGTGCCTAACAGAATGATGAGCTGTTTCTCATGTTTGTGTTAAATTTCACTGAAATAGCACAGTAATTTTTATAGAGGGCAGCATTATAAATTATAGAGGTATACCGATAGATTAAGTGAACGTGTTATACTGTGCAAATTAATTTTGATGCAAGTAATAAGGGTCACTTTAGACCAAAACAAAGTGAGCCAGATACCTGCTAAATAGTGAAAGTCTCCAAGGATCTGCATACATTCACAGCTTTCTCTTCTCTCAGCAGATTTCTTATTCCTAAGACAGTCTCATCTTTGATTCGATCATCTTTCAATTCTCTAAACTCTCAGGATTCAGTTAAATGTGTTGGTGCCATCACATAGAGAGAAACTGTCCCTCACTTCCCTTGACTTCTGATGTTGAATGCATACATTGAACCCTCCATTAATTTATGAATAGTATATCAAAACTTTCAAAATATCTCCTGTTATCTGTTCCTCAGAGAGATTTAGGTACATTACAGCTTGCAGCACTCTTTTGCCAACACTGAAAACTCATTTTATTTGTATCTTTTCATTCAGTTCTGAAGTTCTCAAAATATTGCTACAGAAGCTGAAAGAAAAATCCAATTTTGTTTCCTATCTGCTTTCCTCTATCTCCTATGGAAGCTCATAACCATTCAGACTTACCCTGAACTTCAAAGTTACAAACTCTGGTTCTTCCTTTGATTTGATTTGATTTACTGTCATGTGCACCTAAGTACAGTGAAAAAGCTTTGTTTACGAGCAGTACAAGCAGTCATAGTAAGCGAGGACAGTAAGCAATTCTTCCTTTTTACAGTAGCTCTCATACAGCTTTGCAAATTTGTACAGTTTCAGCTGGGAAATTAAAGATTCTTCTGGGGAATTCCTTGACACCTGAATGAAATTAAGTAAATATTTATTGAGGATTCCCTTCTTTCAGGTTCAGACTCTCTCCACTCCCCCCCCCTCCCCCCCACATACACACACACACATCCCTGGAAGCTGCTCCCCTTTGCCCCCTCTGGAATCAATCCCCTCCTGTCCCATGCTCCTCTCCTGCTCCAGACCCAATCTGCTTCTAAGTCTGCCCCAGCTCTGGGATTCAACACTCACTTTACACCACTCCCACTGGACTGAATTCCTCCCACCCACTCCAATCTACCCTAAACACAGCAGCACTTACCTGGTCCCCTTGCTATGTGGCACCCTAAACTGTATACAGCTGACAACTTACCCAGCTGGCACTCTACATTACTGGTAGACTACCCAGCTAGTACTCCCCACATACCTGGTACCCTACACTACTAACCTCTCATCACCCTGGCCCGATGTACCTGTGGTTTGACAGCAGCTGTCAAAGTGGCTGCCTCGACCTTTGCAATTCTGCCTCTGACAGATGACTACTGTGAAAAGGGGGAATAGTCAGCATTCAAAAGATCTGTCAGAATGGAAGCATGCCTCTGAAGATAGTGGTAGTGCAGTGAAAGTGCCCTGACCCCTGGACCAGAAGTTTTGGGTTCCAGTCCCAACTGCTCCAGAGGTAAGTCAAAACATGTCTGACCAGATTGATTAGGAAATATCTACTTTGAGAAGTTGTGTGCTTAAAGGGCTGCTAGACTTGGCAATCTTTGTCATTAAAGGTCCATTATTAATGACATAAGGTTATTACAAAAGCAGAAAGAAATGCATTAGGATGTTTTGTCAGAACAAATAAGTGCAAAATAAGCATTGAAATATTTATGTTGATAATCTTCATTAGGTCATAAATGCACCTTCCTATAACGCGTTCAAGGAAGTGTCATTATATTGATAGCAAGTTTAAATGCATTTAGTTACCAGGAGGGGGTTAGACAGCTAAGCTTTTTTCATGGTCTAAAATGCAGATTTTAATATTTCAGTTGAGGTTTTTAAAATTAAGAAATTATATTTAACACTAAAGGATTAACTTTGAATTGGTGACAGAAGAATCAGGAACTTGAATAATTGTTCGCTAAGGATAGGACAAGATGCTAGGCAATGCTTCCTTCTGGATGCCCAAAGCAAATTTCAGATTGTTTGTTACTCTAAAATGCCTAATTTTTTTTCTTCTTTTTTTTGCATCTCCTTTAAATTGAGAGAATTAATAATTAAAAAATACTTTGGAAAATTCAAGTGATTAAAATTCAGCAAGAACCTCGAGGCTGAGATATTTGGATCAGTTGTCCCACTTGCGGTAATGGTATTGAAGCTGCATGCTCTCTTGGGAGCGTGCACTGCATGGCTAGTCACTTCCAGGATGGCATGTGTGGCCATCTTGAGAATGACTGACAGTCATGTGGATGTCCCCTGAAATGCCCAAAATAACTGAACTCCTCCTACAGGCCAACTAAATGTTGTCTTGCACATTTTGTTCAAATGTGGACTGCAAATGTCCCTTCCAAAAATATGCACACCACCAAATCATGGAACTGTTACAGGGCATAAGGAAGCTATTGTGTCTGCACACGCCATCTGAATGAGCATTAAAATCGCCCACAAAAAGCCACAAATTCAGCAGCAAGCTGAGACCTGCATTAGCATTACTGAAACATTCAGCTGGTTAAAGTTCAGATAAGATGATTTTGAAGATCTTGGCCATCGCTACGTCTCCGAAGCGTTTTTGTCGGTGTTGTGGTATGATTCATTGCTGAATTATCACAGGAGGACCAGAGGAGTGAAGGAGTTCGGGGCTGCAATGGTTGTATCTCTGGATGCGGCCTGACAGAGAGATCAAACAGGTTACAGAGAGAATGAGATCTGCCAAGCTGGAGTTGAAAACTCCTCTGTGCTGTCTCAGTGATAGTTTCACCTGTCACTGGGTCTAGCATGTGAAGGACATGCCCATCAGAATTCTCCCAAATGCTGCTCCACAGAATTTCTCATCCTAGTCCCTGCAGGAGAACTTCTTGACAAACTTTCCCTTTGGGAGCTTGCTCACATACCATTCTTTCACCCTTGTGTATCTGTAGTGTGACCCTCTCAGACCTGATAACTCAGCATATACTGATCTTGTGCCTATACCACCTTTTAAGGTCGATGCCGTGCAAGTGTTTGAGCTTCTGGCTGTAGGCAGGTTCTTTTCATCAACACTGTCCTGTTGCTCTGTCTTCCTCCATGGTTTATTGTAGCTAAGCAGGCACTAACACAGCTGGGCATTCACTCCTTCCAAATGAATAAGCAATTTGCTTATTTCATAAACTGTATTTGCTGCTCATGGTATAGTATTTTCACATTGGGAAAAGCAAACGCAGGCTAGAATACTGCTTGACAGAACATCTCTGTTGACTCTAAAAATAATGCTGAGCTTCATATTAATTTTACTTCAATTCTCCATCATCAAGTTGACCTCTGTTCTTGGCTTTTATAGTTTTCCAATGAGGTTCAATGCAAGCTTAAAGGCCAGCACCTCGTCTGTCAACTTGACCCTCTGCAGCCTTTTAGTAACAACCTTTAGATCACAACCCCTGTGCTCATTTGTTATTTTTTTATGATGCAGGTTTTTTTTTGTTTCACACCAGCATGCAACCTTTCCAGCCATTCATGTATGGACATTGTCTTTGTCTTTGTCTTTGTTTTTTTATAAACATTCCTGTAGTGATTGTAATGAGGTCAACCAAGTGAAACTCATTCTATGAGTTCCCTGAGTGGGGCTGTTAACCTGGTCCAATCAAGGACCCCTGGCTGAAAGAAACAGGAGTGTCAGGCATCCTGTTCACTCTGAGAGCTGGCTCTGAAGGAGCTGGATCAGTGTCAAGGACTCTCTATTTGTGTCAGGGAGGGGACTGACTCTGAGTTGGCTGCCCACATCGAGTGTGTACATACTTCCTGAGGACCTTTCATTCTGGATGAAGCTATGGAAGATAGATGGGTTATGGAAAAGATCTGGGGAGTAGGAGGGGCATGGGGGTTATGTGAGAGCATGGGAATATAAGGGGCTGTGGAGGTTGGTGTGTGGTGTGAGGAGTAAATGTTAGGGAGGCATAAGAATGGCATAGAGTGACGGACCGGTGTCCAATGTTGCCTCTAATCTGCACACCCATTCATAGGATCCACGCACAGTGATTGACATGCAGATGCCATTCCCACCATTAACTTCCAGCATTAAAAGTCACTGCCATGCACAGACCTTAGAGACCTATGCAGTAGAAAAGAAAATTGGAGAAAATATAACTGGTGTCCAAGTGAACCCAAACAGGGCTTCTAAACAGACCCCCCTCAGGACCTGCACTGTCCCTCTGACGCTGTCTCAGGTCTTAGAAAACCTGAACCCTGCCAGCCCATTACTCCAGGAGATGAAGAGCTGAATTTTGCCAGCCCTGGAATGACATGGGTAATAGTGAGTCTATTGAAAAAGAATGACAAGATTGAAAAATGATTTGGAGCTTATTAGCTTCTTGACATCAAAGAGGAAAAAAAAAGTCAAATTTTCCACCCGAAGTTTGAGTGCTAAGCTGAAAATCCTACAGTGAGAAGACCATTTGCATGCATTTGGATCTTATATGTACCTAATCTCCCCTTATTTATATGCAATTTCCTATTCTCTCAAATACTAGAGCAAAACAAGGCAGTGATAATTCCTGACATGAAGGTCAGATTGAGTACCTGGTAACTCCAGCTCGCTTCTCTAGGCCTGCATCTTGAACAGCAGTCCCCAATATCTCAGGTTATGCTCCTGAAGCAGAGATCGCCTGCATCACCCATCCAGAGGTTACTATTGGACACCCACAACCCTCTATATATTGTCATGACACATTTCCAAATTAGAAAACAGGTCTCCACTCTTGTTCTGCACTTTAGAGTGTCCTGGCACCTAACATTGCACTCAGGGACTGGAACCCATCTCAATGAACCGAGTGTACCTCAGGGATTGTCACTTGCTTTCTTTGCCTTTGCTGACTCTGCTTCTACTTAGTTGCTCACAGCACCTCGGCCTTGCCTTTTGACATTTTACCATCTCAGTCAGAACCTAAAGGCTCACGATACTTCTAACTTGTCTTACCTGGCCATTTAGCCCAGGAACAAAGCAGGCAGATTTTCATGGTTATCAGCAGTGATTAGTCAAGGGATGGACATGTTGCTGCATGGTTCCATTTGGTGTCAATGGACAGTAGTCTATGCATTAATGATACAACATTCATAGTTCTCTTGGTTGGATTCCTCCATGGACCACTATCAAAGACTATACGAATCCATCATCTGTGTGTGATGTAAATATTAGCTGCTTACGTATTCAGTTTCTGACATTCCCCGATAGTGTCAGCAGAACTATGAGCGATGTGTACAGGAGATGCATCGTCACTGTGGCCATGATGTTATAAAGGAACAGAGAAGTGGATCAGGAGTGCATGTGCCTGGAAGTCAAGAATCAGCAGCAGCCTCCTCATGTTGATCAGCCTCCACATTGAAGATGTTGCAGCCAAATGTCCTCTTGGGATATGCAGGAGAATCAGGAGGCCCAGAGTCTATCATCCTCGAAACCATTTCCTATGGATGAGTAAGACCGAGTTGAGTACAGACTCAGGATGTCCCAGACACTGACATAGAACCATACCAGCTGCTGCAATGAGACCTGTGGCCTGAAGCTGAAGGAGTGGGTAACCACTCTCTCCCATTGACCAAAAGGGGTGCCAACTGTGATATTTTTTCTATCCATTGGCTGGTTCCAAGGATCAATTGGGATAGGATCTCTCAATCCACAAATATCAAGGCTGTTACTGATATCATTTGTGCAAGATCACATTGCTTCACATAATTTCCCTGTGAAGGGGTCAGCGTTGCCATCAGATTGAAGGCTTTGCCAATGTAAGTACAAGTGCCAGTTGCACTGTGAGGCTGAGTGGAATTTCTCACTGTATTTTACCAACTCATCTCATTAACTACCTGCCCTGCCCCTACAGCATCCCTCTCATCTGATCCAGCCCCATTTTACCAAATGCCTTTCCTGCTCCAACTCGCCACTCACTGGAAAACTGCCCAAAGACCAGCATCCCTTGTGTCTGTTCCTTTAAAAGGCTGCTGTGCACCCAGACAAGCAATGGCAATCCAGTGTTGCCCTTCACTGGCAATAGAATGACATGGCAGCCATGAAGCCAAGCTGATAGAGACATGACTGACACTTTCTCACAACCTTGTTCTCTCACCCTAGTCACTCTTTAATCACCTGGCAATACCGTTTCCCATTCCTTAGCTGCATCCTGTCTAAACATCCTCTCTAATGCACTGCCACTCTGTGCCCAATGCCCATTGGACACTGGTCTCTTGTCATTGTCCACAAAGGGACCATCTCTTATAGGATTGCAATCGGACAATTCCAAGATATGGGCTTTTATTTACAGCCACCAACAGCAAGTAAAAACAAAATGAAGAGAAACTGCCGATTTTTCCCACAGTCTAGACCTAGTGCTGTATGATGACTAATGATTATTGCTCAGTCTGTGATTGACTGCTGCAGCCAGCTCTCACTGAAACTGGGTGTCAATCAGATCCCTTCTGGCTTGTAATGCCTGACACACTGAGTTCTGTTGTGGATAATGCAAGCTTTCTCCTTCCCAACGTCCTATTCTCCTCCTCAGATGACTGCTCCAATTCCCCCAGCTCCTCAGCCTCTCTCACATCATCTCATAGCCTGCTCCAGTTGTGCAGAACAACATAATGGGGGATATTGTGTCAGAGCTGTACTGTAGTTATGCGCACCCTGACTGCTCCCACCCCTGAATCAGTCCAAGCAATGGAACCGTACCATCAGCTCCATCATGGCCCTGGTAGCACCATGAGCACCAACTTGATCAAGGTGCCTTGTTGGCTGAGTGAGCAAGACATTACATTGAAAAGGAAATGCCTGCTGTGCAGTGACCATTTCCCCACCCCATACCCACATCAATCATACAACTTTTCATTCCATTTACTAGAGTATATTGTGATACTTCCATGACATATGATAAACTGGTGTTTCCCTTATTCCACAACAGCTTTATGCATTTCACAGGTGATGGGACACTTTTTTTGTCTTTTTCAGTTGTTGCTGCTAACTTCTACTTCATGGTATGGGGCAAATAAATCGTTCTTCACCAGCATTTGAACCCTAAGCACATTCGTGCTGCTTGCATTGCAAATGGCTGAGGAAGTGATTGCAAATGAAATGTAGCTGGAATTTGCAATCGCCTGCTTCATGTATTCGATGTCCCAGTAACCAGCAGGAGTGGATCCTCTGCTTTTGCCCATCAAACAGTCACTAACTCCCTGGGTATTGTCCTAATCATTTACCATTGAATTTTGAACAAGATAATGGTGAGTGATGGCAGAGAATTAAGCTGAGAACAACACTCTCAGCATCCAGCACCACCCATAACCAGAGTCTCCATGTCCATTTTTAACCTCCCGTTATCCCATCAGCCTATTTCTACCTGTCCCCCGACACCACCTAACCCCGCCCCACCAACAATCCCATCACATTCAACATTACCTCTGACTGTCCTTCCCATCTCCTGAACCTCTGACATTACACCCTAATGATGCCCACCTTGGTCCTCTGCATGCCCCTTACAGAGGTCACAAAGGTGGTGACTGCCAATAACCTTCCTTCCGTTGATTACCATCCTCTCTGATGTGTTCCACTTACCCCCTCCACTCCCGACACCTTAAGTAAACTCCCCACCCCCATCACTGACCTTGAACCCATCTTTATGCATGCCTTTGCTTCCCCCTCTCGGCCATGACTAAAATTGACACTTAGTTCTATTGGTAAAATGCAGCCTGAGGATAAAGGGAGAGGTGACGAGCATGGGTTTCAGAAATCGAGGTAGGTCTAAGACAACAATTAGACTCCTGAAGACAGTTCCATCATTTAACTAAATGCTGACTGATCTGCAAAATTGTGCTATATCCCAGAATAGCTTTGGTTCACAAAAGTCTTACAACTTCCTTTCCAATTTAACAATGATCTTGTAACAATTCTAATTTGCAGAAAAGAGTTCCAAATGTCCACCACTCTCTGTATATCAGGATGTTTCTTAATTTCATTCCTGAAAGCTGACTTTAAGTTTTAAGATATCCCCCATAGGCCCTGACTCTAAATACCAGAAAGAGTTTCTTGCATCCTACCTTTTAGATAGATCCATACAGTGTGGAAACAGGCCCTTCGGCCCCACAAATCCACACTGACCTTCTGAAGAGTATCCCATCCATTCCCCTACCCTATTACTCTGCATTTACCCTGAATAATGCATCTAACCTATACATCCCTGATCACTATGGGGAAATTTAGCATAGCCAATCCACCTAACCTCCACATCTTTGCATTTTGGGAGGAAACCCACATAGACATGGGGAGAATGTGCAAACTCCACACAGATGGTCACCCAAGGTGAGAATTGAACCTGGGTCCCTGGCTCTATGAGGCATCTGTTGATGGCAGGATTCAGGAACCTTAGATGACAAGAGAAATTAAGAGATTAGTCAAAAAGAAAAAGGACACATAGGTAAAGTTTAAGAAAATAAAGACAGACAGAGCCTTTAAAGAATACAACAATAGCAGGAAAAAACTCAAACAGGGCATTAGGAGGGCTGAAAGGAGCCATCAAATGTCTTTGGCAACAGAATTACGGAAAATCCCAAGATGTTTTATACCTGTATAAGGTGCAAGAGAGTAGCTAGGGAAAGGTCCACTCGAGGACAAAGGAGAGAATTTATGCGTGTAGCTGGAGGAAGTTGGTGAGGTCCTTAACGAATACTTTGCATTGGTTTTCACATAGGAGAAGGGCATGGTGTATGGTGAGTCAAGAGTGTATTGATATTCTGGGAAATGTTAACATTAACAAAGAGGTGATGTTGCATGTTTTAAAAAGCACTATGGCGGACAAGTCCCTAGGACCTGTTGGGAGCTATCCCAGAATGCTGAGCGAGGCAGTTGTGGAAATTGCTGCAGCCTTGTACGAAATATTTATATCCTCTTTACTCACAGGAAAGAGGGCGGCACGGTGGCACAGTGGTTAGCACTGCTGCCTCACAGCGCTAGAGACCCAGGTTCAATTCCCGCCTCAGGCGACTGACTGTGTGGAGTTTGCACATTCTCCCCGTGTCTGCGTGGGTTTCCTCCGGGTGCTCCGGTTTCCTCCCACAGTCCAAAGATGTGCAGGTCAGGTGAATTGGCCATGCTAAATTGCCCGTAGTGTTAGGTAAGGGGTAAATGTAGGGGTATGGGTGGGTTGCGCTTCGACGGGGCGGTGTGGACTTGTTGGGCCGAAGGGCCTGTTTCCACACTGTAAGTAATCTAATCTAATCTAATCTAATCTAATCTAATCTAATCTAAAAAGCTCCCAGAGGACTGGAGAATAGCCAACATTGATCTTGTGTTTAAGAAGGGCAACAGGGATAATCCAGGAAATTACAGATCATTTATCCTTATTCAGTGGTAGGAAAGTTATTGAAGTAGATCCTTGAGGAACAAACTATTACCGATAGGCAGCGTCATTGGTGGTCCCTCACAAATGAGGACGAGTTTCTTCTACACTCAAGGTGAGTCCGTAGGTAGCTGTACAGACTGATGCAACTTCCACAGGCTCTGTTACTCTTGGGGCAGAAGCTGATCATGGGAAGAGGTGTATGGGGCATTTGTGTGATTTGGGAAGGTTGTGTCTCTCAAACTTAGTTGAGGAAGTTCTTTGAGGAAGTGAAAAAGATGAGGGCTGGGCAGTGGATGTCAAGATGGCCTTTGACAAGATCCCTCATGGCAGGTCACAATTTAAAAATAAAAGTGAAGTCACGTGGGATCTTTGATGAATGAGTAAGTTGGAGACAAATCTGGCTTAGTCGCAGAAGACAGAAAAACTGTGGAAGAATGCTTTCAGACTGGAGATCTATGGCCTCTCTTGTTCCACAAGGATCAGCACTGGGACCCCTGGTGCTTGTCATATATATAAATGATTTGGAGGAGAATGTAGGTGGTCTAATTAGTAAGTTTGTGGATGGCACAAAGATTGGGGGAGTTGCGGGTCATGAAGAGGATTGCCAGTGGATACAGCAGGATATTAAAAGGCTGGACACCTGGGTGGAGAAATGGCAGATGTGTTTAATCTGGTGAAAAGTGAGGTGATGCCTTTTGGAAGATCTAATACTGGAAGGAATTATAGAGTAAAATTTATGGGTGGCACGGTGGCACAGTGGTTAGCACTGCTGCCTCACAGCGCCAGAGACCCGGGTTCAATTCCCGACTCAGGCGACTGACTGTGTGGAGTTTGCACATTCTCCCCGTGTCTGCGTGGGTTTCCTCCGGGTGCTCCGGTTTCCTCCCACAGTCCAAAGATGTGCGGGTCAGGTGAATTAGCCATGCTAAATTGCCCGTAGTGTTAGGTTAAAGGGGTAAATGTAGGGGTATGGGTGGGTTGCGCTTCGGCGGGTCGGTGTGGACTTGTTGGGCCAAAGGGCCTGTTTCCACACTGTAAGTAATCTAATCTAATCTAATCTAAATGGCAGAATCTTTAGCAGCATCAACATACAGAGGGGGATCTGGGCATACAGATCCCCAGTTCCCTGAAAGTAGTAACACAAATGGACAAAGTGGTCAAGAAGGCATATGGCATGCTTGCCTTCATTGGTTAGGGCATAGAGCATAAAACTTCGCAAGTCATGTTGCAACTACATACAACTTTTGTTAGGCCACATTGGGAATACTGTCTACAGTTATGGTCATCACGCTACCAGAAGGATGTGGAGGCTTTGGAGAGGGTACAGGAATGGTTTATCAGGATGTTGCCTTGTCTGGAGGATATTAGCTATGAAGAGAGATTGGACAAACTTGGTTTGTTTTCACATCACCTGGTGAAGGAACGTCGCTCCTAAAGCTAGTGTGCTTCCAATTAAACCTGTTGGACTATAACCTGGTGTTGTGTGATTTTTTAACTTTGTACACCCCAGTCCAACACTGGCATCTCCAAATTATGTTAGGGTGAGATGTGAAGGCTCAGTTAGGACGCTTGAGGGTTAAAAGGTAGCCAGAAAAGACCTAAAGAGAGCTCAGAAGAGCCAGGAGGAGACATGAGAAGTTGTTAGCAGATAGGATCAGGGTAAACCCTATGGCTTTCTATAGGTATTTAAGGAATAAAAGAATGATGAGAGTAAGATTAGGGCCAATCAATGATAGTAGTGGGAAGTTGTGTGTGGAGTCAGAGGAGACAGGGGAAGCACTAAATGAATATTTTTTGACAGTATTCACTCTAGAAAACAACAATGTTGTCGAGGAGAATACTGAGATACAGGCTACTAGACTAGGTGGGATTGAGGTTCACAAGGAAGAGGTGGCCGGGGCCGGATTAGATTTATCCTAGGATCCTCTGGGAAGCCAAGGAGGTGATTGCCAAGCCTTTGGCATTGATCTTTAAATCGTCATTGTCAACAGGAATAGTGCCAGAAGACTGGAGGATAGCAAATGTGGTTCCCTGTTCAAGAAGGGGAGTAGAGACAACCCTGGTAATTATAGACCAGTGAGCCTTACTTCAGTTGGTAAAGTGTTGGAAAATGTTATAAGAGATAGGATTTATAATAATCTCAAAAAGAATAATTTGATTAGGGATAGTCAGCACGGTTTTGTGAAGGGTAGGTCGTGCCTCACAAACCTTATTGAGTTCTTTGAGAAGGTGACCAAACAGGTAGATGAGAGTAAACCGGTTGATGTGGTGTATATGGATTTCAGCAAAGCGTTCCTGCTGTTCATCATTTGTGTAAACGACCTGGATGAGGGCGTAGAAGGGTGGGTTAGTAAATTTGCAGACGACACTAAGGTCGGTGGAGTTGTGGATAGTGACGAAGGATGTTGTAGGTTACAGAGAGACATAGATAAGCCGCAGAGGTGGCAAATGGAGTTTAATGCGGACAAGTGTGAGGTGATTCACTTTGGTCGGAGTAACCGGAATGGAAAGTACTGGGCTAATGGTAAGATTCTTGGTAGTATAGATGAGCAGAGAGATCTCGATGTCTGGGTACACAGATCCTTGAAAGTTGCCACCTAGGTTGACAGGGCTGTTAAGAAGGCATACAGTGTTTTAGCTTTTATTAATTGAGGGATTGAATTCCGGAACCATGAGGTTATGCTACAGATGTACAAAACTCTGGTGTGGCCGCATTGGAATATTGTGCACAATTCTGGTCACCGCATTATAAGAAGGATGTGGAAGCTTTGGAAAGGGCGCAGAGGAGATTTACTAGGATGTTGCCTGGTATGGAGGGAAGGTCTTACGAGGAAAGGCTGAGGGACTTGAGGCTGTTTTCGTTAGAGAGAAGAAGGTTGAGAGGTGGCTTAATGGAGACATATAAGATAATCAGAGGGTTAGATAGGGTGGACAGGGAGAGCCTTTTTCCAAGTATGGTGACGGCGAGCACGCGGGGGCATAGCTTTAAATTGAGGGGTGATAGATATTGGACAGATGTCAAAGGTAGTTTGTTTACTCAGAGGGTTGTAAGGGTATGGAATGCTTTGCCTGCAACGGTAGTAGATTCGCCAACTTTAAGTACATTTAAGTCGTCATTGGACAGGCATATGGACGTACATGGAATAGTGTAGGTTAGATGGGCTTCAGATTGGTATGACAGGTCGGCGCAACATAGAGGGCTGAAGGGCCTGTACTGTGCTATGTTTAATAATAGCAATGTTTAAAAAGTATCTTGACAGATATATGAATAGGCAGGGAATAGAGGGATACGGACTGAATAGAGGCAAAGGTTTTTAATTTAGAAAGATAACGTGTCATACAGGATTAGTGGGCCTAAGGGCCTGTTACAGTGCTGTACTGTTCTTTATCCATTCCCCTTAATATCTTGTCTTTAAACTCCTATTATTGATAACTACACTAAGCAGTCAACATGTTCAGTAACTACATCTCCCATCTACACAAAATGAACTATGTAACAGCAAGACTAAATGGACTAGTTTTGAACAAATTTAACAGAACAAGTAACATCTCAATTAAAATAACTTCTGTCTTGAGGCAAACCAAAATTAGACTTGGTGTGTAATTAACTGTAAAGATTTGCCATTTGAAAAAGAAAGTTAAGTTGTTTAGAGATTTTTAATTTCAAAATTATTTGAAACAATTTCGGCAAAAGTAATGCAGTATTGTGACATTTTTTGACAATTGTTTGAAAGCATAACTAATCCCAATGGATAAGAAAAACTCGGCTAGAACGCAAATTCACAGAAAAAAACATTGGAATCATGTTTAATAAACGTATAGAAATTGGATGTAGGTTTGTTCACTGAGCTGGAAGGTTCATTTCCAGACGCTTCATTACCCTACTAGGTAACATCTTCAGTGGGCCTCAGGTAAAGCAATGCTGAAAATTCCTGCTTTCTATTTATGTTTGGGATTCTTTGGGTTGGTAATGTCATTTCCTGTGGTGAAGTCAATTCCTGTTCTTTTTCTTAGCAGGTGGTAGCTGGAGTCTAACTCGATGTGTTTGTTGATCGAGTTCTGGTTGGAATGCCATGCTTCTAGGAATTCTGGTCCGTGTCTTTGTTTGGCTTATCCTCGGATGGATGTGTTGTCCCAGTCGAAGTGGTGTCCTTACTCATTTGTATGTAAGGATACTAGTGAGGGAGGGTCATGTCTTTTTGTGGCTAGTTGGTGTTCACGGATCCTGGTGGTTAGTTTTCTTACTGTTTGTTCAATGGAGTGTTTGTTACTGTCCTTGCACAGTATTTTGTAAATGACATTAGATTTGCTTGTTGTCTGTATAGGGTCTTTCAGGTTCATTAGCTACTGTTTTCGTGCGTTGGTGGGTTTGTGGGCTACCATGATGCCAAGGGGTCTGAGTAGTCTGGCAGTCATTTCCGAGATGTCTTTGATGTAGGGGAGAGTGGTTCAGGTTTGGGTTTGTTGCTGAGAAATCGGCGGACTGTGTTCTTGGGTACCCGTTCTTTTTGAGTACATGGTATAGGTAATTTTCCTCTGCTCTGAGTAGTTCCTCTATGCTGCAGTATGTGTTGGCTCGTTGAAATAATATTTCTGCAGCTTCATTTGTGGATGTTGGGATGATTGCTTCTGTAGTTCAATATTTGGTCTGTATGGGTTTTTTTCCTGTAGACGCTGATTTGAAGTTCCCCATTGGCTGTTTGCTCTACTGTGACATCTAGGAATGGAAGTTTATTATTTTTTTCCTCCTCTTTAGTGAATTTTATGCCAGTAAGGGTATTATTGGTGGTCTTGAAGGTTTCCCCTAATTTGTTTTGCTTTGTGATGACAAAGGTGTCATCGACGTAGTGTACCCAAAGTTTGGGTTGGATGGTTGGCAGAACTGTTTGTTCAAGTCTCTGCCTTACTGCCTCTGCTAAGAACCCTGATATTGGAGATATCATAGGTGTTCCTTTGCTTATAGAATTTAATTTTAAAAAAAAAGACAGAGTAGTTACAGGTTGGTTACCAAATTTTCATTTATAGTGATTTATACCCAAGTGGTAAAGTATCATATCCTTTCCCTTGGATTCATAGCTTAACAGTTAGTGAATTTCCATTTTGAGGAATCAATAGATTTTGTGGAAAAGGTTAGCTCCTGCTTAAAGCTATTGATAGCCATATTGTTAAACTCTCATTAGTTATGTCAGTTTTGTGTGATTTAAATTTATAGAAGGAAGTCATTATATACAGTACATGTTGTATTCTCCATAATGTAGTCAGTCTGATTGATCATATATGGTCTGATATATATGATCAGTATAGCAGTCTCAGTATAGAATAATAAATTCCAGATTTTCAACCTAGTTCAATCATAATCAATGTGTTTCAGGCTAAATAAAAACCTCCCTGCAAGTTATAAGAGTAATTAATTATCATTTTTATCTTGAAATTTAGTGTAGAGTTATTCATGTGTTGGTTTTTCTATAGCTGGAAATGTGTTGCTGGAAAAGCGCAGCAGGTCAGGCAGCATCCAGGGAACAGGAGAATCGACGTTTCGGGCATAAGCCCTTCCTGAAGAAGGGCTTATGCCCGAAACGTCGATTCTCCTGTTCCCTGGATGCTGCCTGACCTGCTGCGCTTTTCCAGCAACACATTTCCAGCTCTGATCTCCAGCATCTGCAGACCTCACTTTCTCCTCATTGGTTTTTCTATAGTTTTCCTTCCCCACCAAGTTTTTCTGAATAGTTTTCATCTCCAAGAAATGCTTTTAATTATGTGTAACCTCCATTTGAGGTAAGGATGTTGCAACGTAAGATGTTGATTTGTTTGGCCTTCTCTCCACTAATAACAATGATCCAGATTGAATGCTGTTTTTGTGTTGATGCAGAAGACTGCAGTGTAATTGGGGAGTGAATTCACATATAATTGGTATGCTGTACTTGGCGGAGAAAGTGAGGTCTGCAGATGCTGGAGATCAGAGCTGAAAATGTGTTGCTGGAAAAGCGCAGCAGGTCAGGCAGCATCCAGGGAACAGGAGATTCTGTTCCCTGGAGGTTCTCCTGTTCCCTGGATGCTGCCTGACCTGCTGCGCTTTTCCAGCAACACATTTTCAGCTCATGCTGTACTTGGCACTCAGCATGAGGTAATGTTTGAAGTAATGGACTCTTGAGCACTGGTGTGAAGCCCATCTATTCAAAGGTGAAGACTGATATTTGGTTGGGTATTTCGCAAAAAGTAAACCTTTTAGGAAGATGTGTTCTAGAAGGAAAAGAGGATATTTTGGAGAATGAGGCTTGACTGAAACAAAGGCCTCAATAAGGGAGTGGCTGCATCAAAGTCTAATGGTAACATCTTGCCGTGGAGACCAAAGCCCTGACCTACAGATGGATAGGATTTGGGCTTTGACTTTTAACTCCAGATTGAACAGTCACTTGGTTGTCCATCACTTTTATGAAACTGAGTGTTTAGTAGAGAAGGGTGGTAGAGTTCAAAATAAGTGTACAGAGATTTTGCCAGAAATCAAAGGTGGCTTGGTTTTCTTTAGTGTTCAACTTAGCAAGTTTCTGGATAATCTGACAACACGCACTGCGGAACTAAGAGTGGCAGCAGAGGCAACATGGTATTATAAACATAACTATGAAAATTTACAGCATGTCAGCAAATCATGAGGTCAATTTTCTTGTCCTTGTCTCCAGGAAATGCCCATTCCCCAAATGGAAATATTGGGAGAAAAGAGATTGCAATCTAGCATATTGTTTCCCTGTCTCCATTACATTGTATTGGGTTTTTCAAATCTTTGTTGGAGAAAGGATGGTCTTGGACTTAATCTACATTAAATGCATGCTAGAATATGTTCCAATGAAATGGAAAGTGGCATTTCTGAACTACTGCTTCATCTGAAGATTTTTGATATGGTTTAATTTATTGTTGTCATACGTACTGAGATATAGTGGAAAGTATAGTTTTGTATACTGTACAGGCAGATCGTACCAAACAAAGTGCATCAGATAGCAGTACAGTGTGCAGAATTCAGTGTTACAACTGCAATGTTCCCATGGGGCACCTAGATGCTTCAAAATATTGGAGGTTGGCTTGAGTCAAGGTACCCTTGAAAACGAGGGTGGGAGGGGACATGCCAGAAAGCCAAAGAGAGATTTCAATTATTTTCCACTAAGTAGAAATTTTTTTAACTTTTGAGGTTTCTGGTTCCTACTATTTAGAGGAGAAATGGTGAAACAGAATTGAGTGGCCAATATGAATGAATGATTGATATTTGAATGTGAGTAGCACTTGTTCATATGTTACGAAGTAGAAGAGACTTGAAAATAATCTAGATGAAGCCATATTCCTTTGGCAAAATGAAATAAAGTGACTGTAGTCTTATGAGACAATAGGGCTGCTCTATGAGAGAGGGACAACTGGTGGTGGTTTAACCAGAGGGTCACCATGCCTCAGGTGAGGGGAGAAGTTGAGAAGGAAAATCCTTCATGACAATCTCATCTGGTGTAAGAATTGAACCCATGCTGGGCATCTTTCTGTATTGCAAGTCAGCTTTCCAGCCAACTGTGCTAATCAGCTCCCTACAAGATGAAATCTAAAAGGTTTGTATCATGTTAAGTAAATAGATTTGTCTCTCCCAATAACTACTGGTATAAGAAAAAAAATTACCTTGTCCTATTTAAATTGTTTATTTTGATTGAGATTTGGGATGAGGACAAAGGTGGCGCGCCACAGACGACTTGTGACAAAATTGTACAAATCCATGTCTACTTTCAAAACCAAACTTTCAGAATTCACCTTTAGTGCACAGTGATTCATTGGGTAGAATCTTCAATTTTGATGGAGTAAAATGGGCAAGATTGATTGGCTACCCATTATAAATGCTGCTTGATGATCCTTTCTGTTGATTTCAATCGAAGGAAAAGTTAGGTATGTAATGGGTAGTAAATCCATTACTGTTCTTTTTACCCTTAGTTGATATCAAAGGTTCCAGTGAATGTTGTATCATATCTAGCACAAGTTCTTTATAGATATTTAATTCTTTGAATGTTTTTATGACACACACGTCATTGACATTTGGTTTTGTTTCCCGCTGAATAGGCTTGTTTAGTTATTTCCAATATCACCTGTCGGATATGAGCTTACAATATCGAGCCTGTGCCATGTATTAGAGACAATGAAATGATTCATGTTATCCCCTTTCAAACCAATGTTATCTCTGTTGTTTAAATTTATAGTCATATTTATTTCTCAGCAAAAAGTACCAATAAGCACTTCTCAATTATTCACAAAGCAGTGATGGGAAAAGTATGTTAGTGAATATTCAATAGCCACTTTAAGCCTAAAATTGCTCCCCAACTCAATGAAAGACAGTCCAAGAATTTGACATATAGGTATTCTAAGAAACCCAAACAGATAGTGTAGACTGTAATGTAAACCTGAGGTTGAGATTATGGTCTGAACAGTTCTAATTTGATTCATATTATTTTTAGAGTTATCCAAACCCTTTTATTGGACAACTACTTGCAGTTACTTCTCGGATACCCTTTTTTTTTCTTGATGTAATTTACAATTATGTTCGATTTATAATTTATGACACTTTCTGAATTTTGTAGTTTAATATTTGCAAAATTACATTCACAAGAGCTTGTCACAGAGCTGACTTGACTAGAACATACAATTGTACAAAATGCAGAATTTGTGACATCCCCAAAAACAGAATAAAAGATGTTTTAAATGCTTTATATTTTGTTTTGCATGACACTAGAAGTGCAAAACAGTGTTTAATTATCAATGCAGAGCTCCTGCAGTAGTGATTTGTTTTTCTCTGTATTCTTCAACTTTAAAATATCCTTTAATGTATTGACCAGATGCCACGGTAAGTTTAAATCCGCAGAAGAACTGGCTGTGCACTTAAGGCAATGCAGCTTCAAATAACAGTGCACTATTTCTTGCCAGGATTAGGGGATAATATTATATTGAGCCCTAGAATTACGACTGCCGAAGACACTCTTATGAAATGAATAGAAAATACAACTTTAAAAAAATATAAATTGTAACACTAATGCATAGCCTTGCTGTGAGGTTATAAGCAATGTTTGAAGAGGTAAGATGTAACCTTAGTTTTCTCTTTGATGAGTGTTCCTCCACACACGGTGGATTTAATTAGTGCCTCTGAAAGGATGAGGTTTGAAAGAACCGTAGACGGTGTGATTGGACAGGAAGGGGAATGATGTCAAAGGATAATGCTGTATCTGTGGAAACAGGAATAAATAAGGAAGACCAGCAGTAAATTGGCAGAGGGTTCTGGACCCAGTTTCGTCGATTTGATGGACTGCTTAAAGGTACAGGCAATTTAATACGCCTGTATTCATACTTTAATTAATTAAGAATTTTGCTTGTACTGGAGGATTAAGTGTAAAATCATTGAATTGCTTCATTAAACGTTTCTTTTGTCTCTCAGCTGCACCCCTTCTCAAATACATGGCACAGTCCTTATTTTGTAAGCTCAAACTGGAACAGTTTTTGTGCATCTGATCTGTATTGCTCACTGCAGAGGTATAATCCTGACTGGAGCAGTTTCACGTTCCATCAGTCTCTGGACAGGTATTGCTGTGAAAACAAGAACTGAGCACATTTCAGCCTTAGGCTGTGCCTCCCAAGCAATCTCTGGGCTCCATCCGACTCCTCGCCGCCTGCAAGATTTGCATTGTAATTGAGGAGAATGGATGGAGTAAGCAGCAACAGGACCATGTCCTACAGCAGATGGAGTTATGACAGGTAGCCCATATTTTCTATTATTAAAGTGTTTTTTTGTTTTACTATACAGCAGCCCAATTAATCCAGCATAACTGCGTGTTCAGAATAGAAATATCGTTGGCAAGCTGAAGTCCTTGCCCCTTAGAAAGAGAGCTACGTTTTGTGAGCGCGAATTATTTTTCAGAAACGCAGCATCTGTCTGTTCTGTGGTATTATTCTCTGCTTCAATCCTCCCAAATTGATGAGAGTTTTCTTTTAAATGTGTATATTCTTGAATTTCAATTGTAAGTGATAAATGTTTTTGACAGAGTGGTGACATAACTGCATATATGACTGTCACACATTTTTGATATTGGCACTCTTCCTAATTTCAAATGCCTTCTACTATAGCAGAAAAAAATGCAAATTTTCACGGGTAAACAATGACACTGAATAAAATCTGACCACTGCACAATGAAGCTTTGCCTTAATTGTAACAAATGATTAGAAACTTCTGTCAACCTCGGGTTTCACCCCTGAGTAGGTTAAAATAGCACTTGCATCTTTTTCAACCGTGCTGATTCATCCTTCTTTTAAGTTGTTTTCCTTTTCTAAAGATAAAGTCTGTAGCTTTTCCTGACTTATTGCATTAATGTAAGTATTTATTCATTTCAGTCATTTAGCAGCAGGGGCATTCTTTGCAATACACTCCTGGTTCACTTTCACGAGTTAGCTTGTTAGAGTTGCAACTCCTCCATTTACCAATCAAGTAGCATGCTTGCCTGCCATATGTTACATTCCCAAGTATGTACTAAGAATTAATTATAACTTGGATTTGATTATTGCATCATCCAAGTAGCAATCATAAACACTTATGTCAATTTTTACCTTTGCTGACTGAAAAATACACCTTTTAAGGGAATAGAAAACACCAATATTATTGCCACAGAAATGGCGGACAATGCTACAATGATATAATGAGCAAATTGAATAACTAAACAGAATAGAGCATGATAACATATTGCTGCGGCTCCAATACATTTCACAATGTCTAGGCTGCTGCAATGGAAATTGGTAATAACCTTTGGATTCCAGTAAATTCAGATCAATGGTACATTTTCCTCTGAAGCAAACAGCTTAAGTTTATGTATCAGTACAAATAAAGAATTATTAGCAATTATCAAGTACATTATTTTTGCAAGTTGTGTGACCCATCTAGTAATTACATTTCAATGGCACAGTAATGTTGACCATTTCTGATTGTTGGTTTAGCTAATTTGTTTATAGAAAGAAAGTGCCCACACTGAAAGCTAAGCTTTCTACCCACACCAATTCTATGATTGAGTGGCTGGCTAAAAGCTTCTTTAATTAAACTACAATCATAGTGCCAGAGAATTGTAGCAAAATTGGTTCATTTTGAATTTTTCCTGATGATTGACTTGTACTGAATTTCGATGTAAGCATCTCCCTTGAGATTGAGAGGCTGACTTGGGACCTCAGTCTGAAATACCTGAGAACTGTATGTCAATACCAGTACGCCTGGCATTCTTAGCTAGTAGCTTCTCAGGCATCTCACATTTTTAGCTAAATTATCAATTATTTATTCTATAGATATATGCTATTAAAATTTGCATTATAGATTTTTAAAAGTAAACTATTTTGATTTTAGATAACTAAGATTTTACAAAGCTGTTTCACCCATTAGCTGTTTGCTAGGTATTGTGATCTGGAAGGGCATATCTGAGCATGAGAGCTCATTCAGGCCAGTGTTGGTGTTTTGCAAAAGCTGGTTTGGATGGGAAAAAACAGACTATTAATTAAATTACAGGGACTTAACACATCTGATTGGAACCTCCTGACAGTTTTGCAAGGAATCTGAGGGAAGTAGAATCTTCGGAATAAAATAATGTAATATTGATTGTCAATAAATATAGGGGACGGTCAGCTAATGATATCTACACTATATCACACCAATGAAACAAATTATAAGACAAAAGTTGAATAAATATCACCGAAAGAATCCCCTCTTTTCTAAAAAAAATCATTTGTTTTGCAGTAATGGCATTTTTGGGTCGTGTGTTTCCGGCATCACATATCTGTAATTTGAAAATTTTCATTTTGGTGTCCTGTTGTATCCCCTCAGGTGTCAAATTTAATGTGAACTGTCTTTCATTTAAAATTGTGTTCTCTTTACAGCCTCCATGTAATACTTTGCTTCATTCTGACAGGATTTACAGGAACGTATTTTTGAGATGCTGAAATGATCTGAAATTAGCTGTCCTTTATGTGCACCTGTCAGTTTAATAAAGTGTTCACTTTGCCTTTGGACATGCACCCAACCTTGCTACAAATGGCATTTATGCTAGGCTCTTTAAGAGTCTATTTACCCTCCATTAAAGTCCATTGCTGCACAGTTGCGTGGGCCAACATCATAGGATGTGCAAGTTGATTTTTCCAAAAAGTCTGGAACATGCGATATAACTTTGACAGTGGGGCTAGGTTATTCACTGATGATATCACTGCCTGGTGGTAGAAATCTAGAACTTCCTTCTGCAAATAACTGTTGAAGCTGCAGCAGTTTTTAATTTTTTTAAAAAAAGCCCTCACAGGATGAGGGAATTGCAGACAATGTCAGAATTATAATCCATCACTGAATGCACTTGAGTAGGCCATGATGACATGCCTTGAACAGCTGCAATCTACATGGTGTAGGTATTTCAAAAGTGCTGTTGGAAGGATATTCCAGAATTTTGACGCAGTGATAACGAAGAAACAATAAGGTGCAAGTCAGAGTGGTGTGTATCTTGGAGGAAACTTGCAGCTAATGCATTCAGCTGCCCATGCCTTTCCAAGTAGTAAGGGTTTTGGGTTTGGACAGTGCTGTTGAGGCACCTTAGTGAATTGCTGCACTGCATCTTCCAGAGGGTACACACTGCAGCCACTGTTTGTTAGTGGTGAAAGGAGTGAATGTTGAAGGTGATGGATGGGTAGGTAATCATGCAGGTTGCTTCGATCTGGATTGTGTTGAGCTGCTTGTGTGTTTGGAGCTGCGCCCATCTTGGAAAGTGGGGAGTATTCCATCACATCCCTGACTTGTGCCTTGTAGATGGTGGCCATGATGTGATGGAGCCAGTGTTGGACCGGGGTGGACAAAGTTTACAAATCACACTACATCAGGTTATAGTCCAACAGGTTTAATGGGAAGCACTAGCTTTCAGAGCGCTGCTCCTACAACTTGATGAAGGAGCAGCGCTCTGAAAGCCAGTGCTTCCAAATAAACCTGTTGAACTATAACCTAGTGTTGTGTGATTTTCAACTTTGTAGATTGTCAGCAGTGAATGGGGAGTCATGAGGTAAGTCACCAATCACAGAATTCCCTGCATCTGAAAATTGCAAATATCAAATTTCATAAGTTTTGGCTGAGTATGAGAGGCAAATGGGAAAAGGCTGGGGTTTGAGGGAGTGTGTAAGGTGAAGCTTGGAGGGCCAATTTTTTGATTGAGATGGTGGTTTCACTGTCTGGGCCAGGATTTATTGCTGGAGGAGAAAGTGAGGTCTGCAGATGCTGGAGATCAGAGCTGAAAATGTGTTGCTGGAAAAGCGCAGCAGGTCAGGCAGCATCCAGGGAACAGGAGAATCGACGTTTCGGGCATAAGCCCTTCTTCAGGAATGAGGAAAGTTTGTCCAGCAGGCTAAGATAAAAGGTAGGGGGGAGGGGAAATGAGGAAACTGGTGAAATCCGAGTTCATCCCTTATGGTTGGAGGGGTCGTTTTGTTGTGGTCTGACGTTGGAGGAGTCCAAAGACCTGCATATTCTTGGTGGAGTGGGAGGGGGAATTGAAATGTTGAGCTACATGGTGGTTGGGTTGGTTGGTCCGGGTGTCCCAGAGGTGTTCTCTGAAACGCTCCGCAAGTAGGCGGCCTGTCTCCCCAATATAGAGGAGGCCACATCGGGTGCAGAGGATGCAATAGATGATGTGTGTGGAGGTGCAGGTGAATCTGTGGTGGATATGGAAGTTTCCTTTGGGGCCTTGGAGGGAGGTGTGGGCGCAAGTCTTGCACCTCCTGCGGTTGCAGGGGAAGGTGCCGGGAGTGGAGGTTGGGTTGGTGAGGGGTGGATTTATTGCTTCCTAATTTACTCAGAAGTCAATTAAAAGTCAAACACATTTGGGTTTTTAGTCACATGTAGGCCAGGCCTAGCCGATTTATTTTCTTGAAGGACATTAATAAAATCAATCTGGTTCATTACGATCAATAACCATTAAAATGTTACCACTGCACCTGCTTCTTATAAATTTTTGTGAGGCAACTATATTGAGGATAAACAATCATTGTGGATTGGTCATTATGATCCATTTGAAAGGTAGAGTTGTCTAAGGAACTGAATGGTTTACTACTGCTTCTATCTTCTGATGAAAGTTCTGCTTCTACAACAAAAATGTGCGAGAAGATCATTGGAGCCTCCATGATTAATGTCACAGAAGATCGACAGCTAGTCCTGGATAACATATCACCTTGTTACTCACAAAAACCTGAAAACAAAACTTTGACAAATTTGAGGGACTAAGTATATGTGAAGACCAAGTTGAGATCATGCTCAAGATACAACAACACTAGTTGCAACTAATAAAATTTAGATGATCCCCTTCAGATAAATAATGAAAGTTATTACTTTAAAAAATGAAATTCCTTAAAATGAAGAGAGAACGTAATCTACACTTGCCTGCCTTAATATTCTGAACATTCACATTCTGTATTGAATTTTACCATTGGCTTTGAGAATGTGGCATCAGAACCAAATGGAACTCCCAAACCCACACTCAGTGGTGGTCTCAGCAATCCTCCTGGAAGTTGCCTCTGACCAAACTCGCTGTCTAACAGACAGCTCTGGGGGCCCAGGCACCCCACTGAGGCAGTGGGGCTAATGAGAGTACAGGGCCTACATTTTGAGGTGCTGTTGGACAGGGGAGTAAAAAATTTAAAAATGAGAGGGGCAAGGCAGGCAGACCTGTGATTCCTCTCTTCAAGGGATAGAGTATCCAGCTCCAGTGCCAGATATAGAGCCTCCAAAGCGCACCTCTGAGGCTTGTGGTGGCCACAGGTTTGGAAAAATGCTAACCCCCCACTCCCCCCCCCCCCCCCCCCCCCCCCCACAACACCCAGCTCCATCCCTCCCCATCAAAATCATCTTTTAATAGAGCCATTTAGTTATTTCAATTGGCTGCTCCATAGGACTTGGAAAGTCCTGCCCATTATTTTGTCTACAACTGTAACTTGTGTTTATATCGCTCCTTTTAATGTAATGAATTGCCTTAAGATGCTTCATAGGAATGGAGAGCGGGATGTCTGATGTGCGGTGAGAATTAAGACATGGACAACAGTGTTTTGAATGGCCTTGAGTTCACAATAGGAAACCAGATAGGAGTGCACTGGATTTGTCAAGTCTAGATTTAATGGAGATATGAATGATGACTTCAGCAGCTGCACTGAAATAGGCAAGCACAGTCGAGTTTGGATGCACTGATCTTGGAATCAATGTGATTCCATGGTTATGAGGATATACTATCATAGATTCTCTTGATAACTTTGTCGAGGTTCAGTATTATTTGGAGAAACTGGGGTGGACAAAGTTTAAAAATCATTCTTGATAAAGGGCTTATGCCCGAAACGTCGATTCTCCTGCCCCTCCGATGCTGCCTGACCTGCTGTGCTTTTCCAGCATCGCATTCTCGACTCCAGCATCTGCAGTCCTCACTTTCTCAAAGTTAAAAATCACACAACACCAAGTTATAGTCCAACAAGATTATTTGGAGGCACGAGCATCTGAAGCAAAACCACCTGATGGAGCAGTGCTTCAAAAGCTAGTGCCTTCAAATAAACCTGTTGTACTATGGCACAATGGGCGGCACGGTGGCACAGTGGTTAGCACTGCTGCCTCGCAGCGCCAGAGACCTGGGTTCAATTCCCGACTCAGGCGACTGACTGTGTGGAGTTTGCACGTTCTCCCCGTGTCTGCGTGGGTTTCCTCCGGGTGCTCCGGTTTCCTCCCACAGTCCAAAGATGTGCAGGTTAGGTGAATTGGCCATACTAAATTGCCCATAGTGTTAGGTAAGGGGTAAATGTAGGGGTATGGGTGGGTTTCGCTTCGGCGGGTCGGTGTGGACTTGTTGGGCCGAAGGGCCTGTTTCCACACTGTAATCTAATCTAATCTAATCTAATAACCTGTGTTATGTGATTTTTAGTGAGGTTCAGTGTGTACATGAGAAATAGGACGGCATCAAGGATTAGTTGGGGACACTGACGTTGACAGTCAGGAGCAGAATGAAAAGACATTACATGTGGTTCTTTGATTATGCTTAGGTAAATAAGAATGGAGCCAGGTGAGTGCAGTCCTATACAACTGGACGACAGAGGCCAGTGGTGTGGTCAACTATGTCAAAGGATTCAAGCAGCTTGAGAAAGACAAGATGGGATAAAGTTTATCTTTGCCATGTCAGATGTAATTTTAACTTTGATAAGAACTCCGAAACGTGGCTGGAGGAATTTATAAGTGAGTTCCATGAAAAATGGGAATGATTTGGGAGGGATCAGCATCTGCAAGCTCACTGGTTTGTGAAGGAAAGCTGAAGATGGCTTGATTGTTTACAATGACAGTGAAATTAGTGTTTTATTTTTGAGGAGAAGGACAATGACAGCAGATTTGCAGGAGAGAGAACTAGTGCAATATTGACTAATATGGTTTTCAATGAAAAACCACAGGAGACTTGATTAAAAAAAGTACTGTGTGCCGGCATTCACCCTTGTAGCACAGATGCTGTGAGCAAATAATTTGTGATTTTTTTTCAGCTGATTGATTACACTTCATATTTCAATATCAGACTGAATGAAATTTGGTGACATAAATCACAAATATCTGCTGGAAAGAAAATTGAGTTGATACAATCTAATCACATATTATTTCAAAACTGTGATAAATTGCACTGATAAAGCAGAAATTACAGGAATTACTTAGCATATCTGACAGCATCTGTAGAGAGAGAAAGAATTTGCAATTCGGTTAGTGTCAGAAAAAAAGTGCAGCCTGGATTTAATCACTATAAATCAGAAGCTGTATTGGTGTTCCATAACAGAACCAATGTATTCTGAGTTAAAATGAATGACGCCATGGATGATCCAGACATTAATATAAATTTTACATAATTATGACATAAATGATCATAAAACAAATGGACTGGTTTTACCTCCTCCTCCTGCTGGGGGTGAGGATGTTATATTGGGGAGGGAATTTGTCCTGTCTGTCCAGTCATGTAGTTTTATTTTTCCTGAATTCAGACGTGGGACTAGTCCTTGCCAAAGATTGGCTGGGACTAATTTAGATTGGAGTATCATGTCCTAATGCTGTTGTTGGGTCTCAAGGTAATTTTAACTGTGGACCTGATGAGAGCCCCCACCACAACAATTGGCCACTGGAAACTCAGATAGGTAATTTCAACATTTCTTTAAAGACAGAAGATACAAAACTGGCTCAAAGGTAGGAGCCAATGGGTGGTGGTGGAGGGTAGCTTTTCAGACTGGAGGTTTGTGACCAGTGGTGTACCACAAGGATTGGTGCTGGGTCCACTGCTTTTCTCATTTATATAAATGAGTTAGATGTGAACATAGGAAGTAGAGTTAGTAAGTTTGCAGATTACACCTAAATTGGTGGTAGAGTGGACAGTGAAGAAGGTTACCTTAATTACAACGGAATCTTAATCAAATGGTCCAATAGGCCGAGGATTGGCAGATGGAGTTTAATTTAGATAAATGTGAGGCACTGCATTTTGGAAAGACAAATCAAGCCAGAACTTATACTTTTTAATGGTAAGGTTCTGAGGAGTATTTCTGAACAAAGAGACCTTTGAGTGCAGGTTCATAGTTCCTCGAAAGCAGATATATAAGACGGTGAAGAAGGCATTTGATATGCTTGTCTTTATTGACCTTCGTTGCATTGAGTATAGGAGTTGGGAAGTCATATAGCAGCTGTACAGGACATTGGTAAGGCCACTTTTGGAATACTGCATGCAATTCTGGTCTCACTGCTATAGGAAGGATGTTGTGGAACTTGAAAAGGTTCAGAAAAGATTTACAAGGGTATTGCCAGGGTTAGAGGGTTTGAATTATAGACAGAGGCTGCATAGGCTGGGGCTGTTTTCCCTGGAGCTTTAGAGGCTGAGGGATGACTTTATAGAAGTGTATAAAATCATGAGGGGCATGGAAAGGGTAAATAGCCACTTTCTTTTCCCTAGGGTAGGGGAGTCCAGAACTATAGGATATAGATTTAAGGTTAGAAGGGAAAGATTTAAAAGCGATGTAAGGGGCAACATTTTCACACAGAGGATGGTGCGTGTATGGAATGAGCTGCCAGAGGAAGTAATGGAAACCGGTACAATTACAACCTTTAAAAGGCATCTGGATGGGTATATGAAAAGGAAGGGTTTAGAGGGATATGGGCTAAATGCTGGCAAATGGGACTAGATTAATTTAGGATATCTGGTCAGCATGGATGAGTTGGACCGAAGGGCCTGTTTCCATGCTGTACAGCCCTATGACTCTATGGCTCATTGTATGGTAAATGGATGAGGAGGGCTCCCCTTGCCATCTGTGATGAGACCTCAGGCTGCTCTTTTCCCAGGCTCCAGAATCCTGAATTGACTTCTGAATGTTGATTAATAAATGACCTATGCAATTTACTAAATGCTTCCTTGCCTCGCAAGGGACTCATCTCAATGGATTCTTGGAAGCAACCTTTCTGCTCCCAATTCTGCATCCCTGGCACGCAGGACAAATTGCCCTGAAACAAAGATTATGGTCCTGAAATGTTTTTCTCTCTGTAGATGCCATCTGACCTGCTGAGTATTTCTCGCATTTCTTGTTTTATTGTCTACGATCTACCGGTTTTGGAGTTGGGGGGGGGGTGAGTCAGAGTTGGAGTATTTGAGGTAGTCTGGGAACTAAAGTCTCCAGCTATGTACCCTCCAGGTTCCATAATGTACATATCAGTTGCTCATGTCAGCCTCTGCACCCCAATTCTCCTCCTTACATTAGTAGGTTTTGGATGTAGGTTTGCTCGCTGAGCTGGAAGGTTCATTTCCAGATGTTTTGTCACCTTACTAGGTAACATCGTCAGTGTGCCTCCGGATGAAGCACTGCTGATAATTTCTGCTTTATATTTCTATGTTTGCGTTTCATTGGGATGGTGATGTCATTTCCTATGGTGATGTCATATCACCAAAGATACCACCAAAGACACAAAGATAGAAGAGGATGAAATAATGGTCTACTTTGATGTAACAGCCCTGTTTACATCAATCAACATGAACCTGGCCAAGGAAACACTGACTACATTATTAGAAGACCCAAAGACACATACACCAAGCACCAATAACTTCATCAGCAAGGATAGTATTGTCAAGCTCGCGGCAAGCCTTACCCCACACTTCACCTTCAACAACAAAACCTACAAACAAAGCAATGGAACACCCATGGGATCTCTGATATCAGAGTTCTTAGCAGAGGCAGTAATGCAGAGACTCAAACA
This sequence comes from Chiloscyllium plagiosum, assembly GCF_004010195.1. Lineage (NCBI taxonomy): Eukaryota > Metazoa > Chordata > Chondrichthyes > Orectolobiformes > Hemiscylliidae > Chiloscyllium > Chiloscyllium plagiosum. Next base: position 36,577,353 of record NC_057725.1, read on the forward strand.
ACTCTGCCAATCTTCCAATTCAAACTTTGGGTACGCTACGTGGATGACACCTTTGTCATCACTAAATGAAACAAATTAGAGGAAACCTTCAAGACCATCAATAAGACCCTTACTGCCATAAAATTCAATAAAGAGGAAGAAAACAACAATAAACTGCCATTCCTAGATGTCACAGTAGAACGAACAGCCAATGAGGAACTTCAATTCAGCGTCTACAGGAAAACCGCACATACGGACCAAATATTGAACTACAGAAGCAATCATCCCAACATCCACAAATGAAGCTGCATCAGAACATTATTTCAATGAGCCAACACACGCTGTAGCACAGGAACTATGCAGAGCAGAGGAAAATCACCTATACTGTGTATTCAAAATGAATGGGTACCCAATGGACCAGTTCCAATACCGTACAACCCAGATGGCCTCCTTCTTCAAAGACTGCAATTTCCCCCCAGACGTGATCGACGATGCTCTCCACCGCATCTCCTCCACTTCTCGCTCCTCCGCCCTTGAGCCCCGCCCCTCCAATCACCAC
>NC_057725.1:36578427-36630137 GCF_004010195.1 Chiloscyllium plagiosum
CCCTCACCTTAACCTCCTTCCACCTATCGCATTTCTCCCAAGTCCCTCCTCCCTACCTTTTATCTTAGCCTGCTGGACACACTTTCCTCATTCCTGAAGAAGGGCTCATGCCCGAAACATCGATTCTCCTGCTCCTTGGATGCTGCCTGACCTGCTGCGCTTTTCCAGCAACACATTTTCAGCTCTGATCTCCAGCATCTGCAGTCCTCACTTTCTCCCTACCCAATGAACATAGTCCACCGATTTCTCAGCAACAAACCCAAACAAGCAACCAAAACGCGTCCAGATACCCCAGCCACTCTCTCCTACAACAAAGACATCTTGGAAATGACTGCCAGACTACTCAGACCCCTTGGCATCATGGTAGCCCACAATCCCACCAACACACTAAAATAGCATCTAATGAACTTGAAAGACCCTATACAGACAACAAGCGAAACTAATGTCATTTACAAAATACCGTGCAAGAGTTGTAACAAACACTACATTGAACAAACAGGCAGAAAACTAGCTACCAGGATACATGAACACCAAATAGCCACAAAATGACATGACCCTCTCTCATCCTTCTCCAAATATTGGATAAACCACTTCAACTGGGACAACACATCCATCCTAGGACAAGCCAAACAGAGTCATGCATGAGAATTCCTAGAAGCATGGCATTCCAACCGGACTCTATCTACCACCCCCTGAGAAAAAGAACAGAAAATGACATCACAGGAAATGACATCACCAACCCAAAGAAACCCAAACATATAAATAGAAAGCAGGAATTATCAGCAGTGCTTTGCCCGGATGGATCTCCAGCTCAGCGAGCAAACCTACATCCAGAAACTCAGCCTGAGCTCCAAATCTTCTCAAAACTTGCTGATTAGTAGGTTTCATAGGATGACTGTTACGGAACCTCTAGTGACATTCATTGAGTGATCATGCCGCTTGAAAAATTAATGGAACTTCATTCTTTTTTTCCAAAGAATAGTTTCAAAAGTGCTTCTGTACCACATGGCCATACTAGCAACATCATAGAGTCATAGAGATGTACAGTATGGAAACAGACCCTTTGGTCCAACTCGTCCATGCCAACCAGCTATACTAACCTAATCTAGTCCCAGTTGCCAGCACTTGGCCCTTATCCCTCTAAACCCTTCCTATTCATCTTGTCTATTTATCTATCAATGCCCTCATGACTTTATAAACCTCTATAAGGTCACTCCTCAGCCTCTGATGCTCCAGGGAAAGCAGCCTCTGCCTACTCAGCCTCTCCCTATAGCTTAAATACTCCAACCCTGGCAACATCTTTGTAAACCTTTCAAATTTCACAACATCCTTCCGATAGGAAGGAGACCAGAATTGCAAGCAACATTCCAAAAATGGCCTAATCAATGTCCTGTACAGCCGCAACATGACCTCCCAACTCCTATATTCGGTTTTACGCAGAAAGACAGAAGCCCCGGGGGCAATAGTTTGCTCTAAAAGAGGCTGGCAACATCTCCAGTAAAACAACGAAAGGGAATAAGAGAAATTTTACAATGTATCAAAGTTCGATATGATTTTGATAAAATGAATGGAAATGTTGTCATCCTCTGATTTAAGGAGCTTATGAAAAGAGATTGTCAATTAAAAATTGTTCCCAGAGTGAGGAGAGTTTAACTGAAATAATTTAACACAGAATGTTTTGCCACAGGGAATAGTTCAGGAAGAGACCATTCAATCTTTGAAGATAAAAGTGGATAAATGGTTGAAGATGACCGAGGGCTAAATGGGAGGGTGTGTTGCGCTGAATTTAAATTTGTATTGTTTCACTGAAGAGCTGCCACAGTCCTGATGTTTTTGCATTGTCTGCTGCTTTGCTGCAAACCTTTGGCATTCTGTATAAACATCTTAAAATTTGTTTGGTCTACATGTATTCAGTGTTGCTACAGTTTTAAAAAGCTGGTAGAAATTACAATAGCACCATTTCGGAGGCATTTAGACAGACACATGAGAGGGCAGGAAAAAAACAAATATGGACCATCTACAGGATTAGTTTCGAATGGCACCATGATCAACATGGACATAATATGCTGAAGGGCTGTTTTTGTAATGTTTATTGTTAATTTTGCTCTAATCAGCATGCAACTGAAATTGAAGATTTCTGTTCAGGAATCTAAATGTTTGGAGAAAAATAGCTGCCTTTCAGTACTGACAAAACTGATTAGTTACTGCCTGTGATAGAAATACTGTCGTCTTCCATTAGAACAAACTATTGTTCTGTAAAGGTTTCTCTCTTTACCTGTATTAAGTTGTTCTTTGAGTTCTTTCCATTATTGCTAGCACGGCATTTATTGTGTACTGTATTCATAGGTAAACAGTCCGACAAAGAACACACTGGAAGTATAGCTTTCATAATGTTTACCTTGTTGAAATAAGTATTAGCTTAGTGACGGCAATCTCATGCCTGAGTCAATCAGTCTTAGGTTCACAGCCTATTTCAGAAATCTGAGCATACAGTGAAGGTTGGCAGTTTAGTACCATACAGGGGTATCCCATTTATGAAAATCTGTCTTATGAATGCTGATGCTTATGAAAGCGATCCCATTTGGTGACGTAATTTTAAAGACCCAACATATGGATGTTTCCTGTTCTTGCAAATGGTTGCTTTACTTTGTCCTGCATTATAATATGACTTGCCTACCAAACAAGTTGTGAATGGACTCCAGACAGAATGCATTTGCAGTCTGGGTGGGGGGTGCTGTTTGTACCTCGGGAGTCCTTCAATGTTGGAGGTGCCACCATAGATATGAGAAGTTAAACCAACCTGTCTGTGCTCTGGGAACACTGTAAAGGTTTCTTTGGCACTGTATGTGAGGGATTGCATTTTGCAGTGACTTCCTGACTCCATATAGCTTTGTAAGTGGCAGGTTCGACCTGCAATTGGAAGTTTCACCATTTATAGCCAAAACCATTTTTGTTAATAGCAATTCACTCAGGCACAAATCACGGTCCATTCAACATTAATGGGGTATGCAAACAGACATAAGTTACACTGTTGTAAAGTCCTTGACCTGTTGTATGGAAATCATAAATTTATGGATTTTGTTAACGTACACTCAGAAGAGCATAGAACATAGAACAATACAGCACAGACCAGGCCCTTTAGCCCTCAATGTTGTGCTGACCTGTGAACTAATCTAAGCCCATCGCCCTGCATTATCCCATCATCATCCATACGCTTATCCAAGGACTGTTTAAATGCCCCTAAGGTGGCTGAGTTAACTACATTGGCAGGCAGGGCATTCCACGCCCTTACTGCTGTCTAAGTAAAGAACCTGCCTCTGACATCTGTCTTAAATCTATCACCCCTCAATTTGCAGCTATGCCCCCTCGTACAAGCCAACATAATCATCCTCGGAAAAAGACTCTCACTGTCCACCCTATCTAATCCTCTGATCATCTTGCATATCACTATCAAATCCCCTCTTAGCCACCTTCTGTCCAATGAGAACAGACGCAAGTCCCTCAGCCTTTCCTCATAAGACCTTCACTCCAGGCCAGGCAACATCCTAGTAAATCTCCTCTGCACCTTTTTCCATTGCTTTCACATCCTTCCTGTAATGGGACGACCAGAACGGTACACAATATTCCAAGTGAAGCCGCACGAGCGTTTTGTATGTTGCAGCATGACATCACAGTTCCAGAACTCAATTCCTTTACCAATAAAACTTAATATACTGTATGCCTTCTTAACAGCACTATCAACTCGTTGCCTTCTTACTGAAAGCCATTTTCTAATCCAAACTGCTAAATCACCCTCAATCCCATGCCTCTGCATTTTCTCCAATAGCCTACCATGTGGAACCTTATCAAAGGCTTTACTGAAGTCCATGTATACCACGTCAACTACCCTACCTTCATCCACATGCTTGGTCACCTTCTCAAAAAAGTCATGAGACACGATCTGCCCTTGACGAAACCATGTTGACTATCTCCAATCAAATTGTTTGCTGGATGATTATAAATCCTATTCTCTTATCTTTTCCAAAACTTTTCCTACAACAGACGTAAGGCTCACTGGTCTACAATTGCCTGGGTCATCTCTGCTGCCCTAAAGGACACAACATTTGTAATCCTCCAGTCCTCTGGTACTAAACTTGTAGACAATGACTCAACGATCAATGCCAAAGGCTCCACCATCATCTCCCTAGCTTCCCAGAGAATCTTCTGATAAATCCCATCTGGCCCAGGGAACTTACCTACTTTCACACATTCGAGAATTGATGATACCTCCACCTTACTAACCTCAATCCTTTCAAGTCTAATAGCCCGCATCTCAGTTTTCTCCTCTACAATATTGAATGAAAACAGATGAGAAATATTTGTTTAGCACCCCTCCAATCTCCACAGGGTCCACACACAACCTCTCACTTCTGTCTTTGACTGGCCCCATTCCCACCTTAGGTATCCTTTTATTCCTCACATACCTAATGAAAAGCTTTAGGGTTCTCCTTTATTCTACCTGCTAAAGACTGCTCATGTCCCCTCCTTGTTCTTCTTAACTCTGTCTTTAAATCCTTCTCGTCTCAACATCACATAAGCCTCCCTCTTCCACTTAACAAGAGATACAATTTCTTTAGTAAACCATGGTTCCCTTATCTTATCACTTCCTCCCTGCCTGACAGGGACATACCTATCAAGGACACGCAATATCTGTTCCTTAAACCAGCTCCACATTTTGATTGTCCCCTTCCCCTGCATTTTGCTACCCCATTCTATGCCTCCTAAGTCTTGCCTAATCATATTATAATTGCCCTTCCCTCATCTTTAACTCTTGCCCTGTGGCATGTACCTATCCTTTTTCATCGCTAAACTAAACGTAACTAAATTATGATCACTCTCTCCAAAGTGCTCATTTATCACTGAATCAAATACCTGGCCTGATTCATTACCAAGCACCAGATCGAATGTGGCCTCCCCTCTTGTCGGCCCTTTGACATACTGTGTCAGGAAACCCTCCTGCACACATTAAACAAAAACTGATCCATCCAATATACTAGAGTTATAGCATTTCCAGTCAATATTGGGGAAGTTAAAATCCCCCATAATGACCATCCTGTTCCTTTCACTCCTACCCAGAATCGTTTTGCCAATCCTCTCCCCCACATCCCTGGAACTTTGCAGAGGTCTATTTAAAAAAAATTCCCAGCAGTGTGACCTCTCCTCTCCTGTTTCTAACCTTAGCCCATACCACCTCAGTGGACGAGTCCTCATCAAATGTTCTTTCAGCCACCATTATACTGTCCTTGGCTAACAAAGCCACACCTCCCCCTCTTTTACCACCTTCCCTGCTGTTAATGCAAGATCTAAACCCTGGAATCTGCAACATCTATTCCTGACCCTGCTCTATCCATGTCTTCAAAATGGCCACAACATGGAAGTTCCTGGTACGTAACTATGCTGCAAGCTCACCTACCTTATTCCAGATACTTCTGGCCTAGAAGTAGACACACTTCAAACCAGCTTGCTGTCTGCCAGCACACTCCTGTGACCATGAAATTCTGTCCAGTTCCTCCCTACTCTCATCCTCCTGTGTACTGGAACTACACCACAGGTTCCCATCCCCCTGCTGAGCTAGTTTAAACCTACCTGAATAGCACTAGCAAATTTCCTGTCCAGAGTATTAGTACCCCTCTGGTTCAAGTGAAGACCATCCTGTTTGTAGAGGTCCCACCTTCCCCAGAATGAGCCCTAATTATTCATATACCTGAACCCCTCCCTGTTCCTCACCTTGCTATCACGTGGCATGGGTAACAAACCAGAGATAACAACTCTGTTTGTTCTAACTCTCAGCTTCCACCCTCGCTCCCTGAAATCCTGCCTTACATCCCTATACCTCTTTCTACCTATATTATTGGTGTCTATGTGGACCATGATTTGGGGCTGGTCACCCTCTCCTTTCAGGACCCCTAAGACACGATCCGAGACGTTACAAACCCTGGCACCTGGTAGAGGTAACACACCAACCATGAGTCTCTTTCATTCCCAACAAACCTTCTATCTGACCCTATAACTATTGAGTCTCCAATGGCTAACATTCTCCTTCTTTTCCCCCTTCCCTTCTGTGCAATTCAATAAAAATATAAAAATATAAAAGATGATGTAATGGTGACCGTTGTAACTGTTATTGATTATAGTGAACCAGATTTGTTTCATTAATGCCTGCTGACCTTAGCAGGTCTGGCCCACATGTGACTCCAGACCCAAAGAATTGTGGTTGACTCTTAATTGACCACTGAGCATATTAGGGAGCAATAAATGCTGGCCAAGCCAGTGATACCAACATCCATGAACAAATTTTCAAAAAGAAAAAGGGATAGGCTCTGTGCCAGAGACCTGCACCCTAATGTATACCCCTGGTAAGTCGTTCTCTCCCCCCCCCCCCCCAAACAATATCCAAAATGGTATACTTGTTTTTCAGGGGAACAACTACAGGGGGCTCCCTGCACTGACTGTTTTTCCCCCTTTGAACAGTTACCCAGCTTTCTTCATGTCTAGGAGTAACTACTTCCCTGTAACTCTTATCTATCACAGACTCTGCCTCTGGAATGATCTGAAGTTCATCCAGCTCCTGCTCCAGTTCCCAGCATACATATAAATCGTCACTATCTGAAGCTGATTAAATTCCTCCTCCTTTAATCTTAAAAATAAAGATGTAGCTAGCAGTGAAGATTAATTAAAACCTCCTATACTACTTTAATTGACAAACTTGGAAAAAAGTAACAGCTGTTCATGTAGTTTTAATATAGCTCCTTGTTGCCATTTCCTTATATTGTTACATAATTATGAATGCTTGGCGGAGTTTCAAAAGCTAGACTTATCTTAGTGGAGGCTCTGAGTTTGCAGTTTTGTACACAATTTAAAGAGACTATTAATTAAATATCTATTTTGTGGTTAGCGAAATAAATATTTGCTAACATAAGGGATCTGTCACCTGAAAGCATTTATTAGATTTTGTGAATGGGAATTCTTTTCACTATTAAGTGTGCTGTTGTGAGAGCTGTATTAGTTTATTCCCATTTTATTTTTTTTTCATGTCTGTACTACTCCTGAGATTTTCCCACAATGAGTGTCTACAGAGTGACCTGGAGAATAAGTGGGTACAGTAGGGACAGTGAATGGGAGCCTGATTTAATATGGTGCATATGAGGAACCATGGAAAGGGGTTGGGGTTTGAGGGAGCATTTTGGGTGAGGCATATAGGGCCAATTTCTTCTTTCTTTTTGAAAATTTGTTCATGGATGTTGGTATCACTGGCTTGGCCAGCATTTATTGCTCCCTAATATGCTCAGTGGTCAATTAAGAGTCAACCACAATTCTTTGGGTCTGGAGTCACATGTGGGCCAGACCTGCTAAGGTCAGCAGGCATTAATGAAACAAATCTGGTTCACTATAATCAATAACAGTTACAACGGTCACCATTACATCATCTTTTATATTTTTATATTTTTATTGAATTCCGATTTCATCATCTACCTTAGATTTGAATGCATGTCCTCGGATCATCAGTTTGGGTTTTTGGATTCTAGTCTGATGACATTATCATTATTCCACCCCTAGGACGACGTGCCTGGGGAGTGAGGTGGTCATTCTAACCCACATATCCACCCCTTGTGCTCCCTACGCTCCACATCTGGGGTTGGTGGACTCAGCTTCATCCTGTATCCACTCCCAGAGTTTGAAATCTGTATGCATTCCAATGCTTATTCCTGAGGCAGATCCATAATATTGTGAAATTTCCAACTCCAGCTTGAGATGACACCAGGAACAAAGGAGATGCATCCAAGTATATTTAAAGAGATTAGGGAGAAACTGTATGGGGATTGACCATAATTTCTCAGCCTCCCCTTAATTCTGGGAAGGTGCCAGAGGACTGGAGAATTGCAGACATTACACCCTTGTTCAAAAACAACTGTACAGCTAAGCCCAGCAATAACGGAGCTGGTCAGTTTAATTTCTTTGCTGGGGCAATTCCTGAAACAATTATTTGGTATGTAAATTGTAGTCACATGGGAAAAGGTGGATCATTTAGGTTCAACCAACATGGAATTTGAAAGGAGATTTGGTGATTAAACAATGTGCTAAAGTTTTCTTGAAAATATAACAGAAAGGATTGATGAGTGTAATGCTGTTGGTGTAACATCCATGGACTTAAAGATATTTGGTACAGTGCCACACAACAGATGTGTGAGCAAAGTTATAACCCATGGAATGAAAGTGTCAGAAGGAACCTGGATACAAAACAGGCTGGGTAAAAGGAAACTAGATGGGCGGCATGGTGGCTCAGTGGTTAGCACTGCTGCCTCACAGCCCCAGGGTCCCAGGTTCAATTCTAACCTCGGGCACCTGTCTGTGTGGAGTTTGCACTTTCTCCATGTGTCTGTGTGGGCTTCCTCTGGGTGCTCCGGTTTCCTCCCACATTCCAAAGATGTGCAGGCCAGGTGAATTAGCCATGCTAAATTGCCCATAGTGTTAGGTACATTAATCAGATGGGTCTGGGTGCGTTACTCTTCAGAGGGTTGGTGTGGACTTGTTGGGCCGACGGGCCTGTTTCCACACTGTAGGGAATCTAATCTAATTAGCTGTTGATGGAGATTTTTTGGGCTGGTGGAAGGACTGTAGTAGAGGTTGGTATTGGGAACTCAGCTTTTCCTGATGTATATTAATCCAGATCTTGGTGTAAGAAAAGCAATTTCAAAGTTTGCAGATGATACTAATTTGAAAGCATTACAAACTGCGAGAAAAGTATGGAACACCAAAAGGACATTGACAAGTTGGTAGTAGATGAGGTTCAATGCAGGAAAGTATGTGGTGATGCACTTTAGTAGGAAGAACATGGACAGACAAGAGAAAATAGGGGCTACATTATTTTGAGAAGTGAAGGAGCAGAGGGACTAGAATGCATTTGTGGGCAGATCATTGAAAGTCACAAGAGAGGTGGAGAGCAGTTAATAAATCATACATATTCTGGGCTTTATTTATAGGGACATACAAGAACAGGGAGGTTATGCTGAATGTGTACAAGACATTTGTTAGACATCAGATTATTATGTACAGTTCTGGGTGCCCCATTATAAGATATGAGTGCATTGGGAAGAGTGCAGAAGGGTTTTACAAAAATGGTTCCATGGTAAGAAATGCTGGTTAGGAGATTGGATTGAAGAAATTGGAATTACTCTCCTTGGAAAGAAGAAGGTTAAGAGGAGATCTGATGAGGGAGGTTTTCAAAATTGTCAAAAGACTGGATATAGTAGAAAGGGAGAAATTGTTTCCACTTTAAAAGGATTGAGAAAGAGAGAGGACATTAAAAGTGATTTGCAAAAGAAATAAATTTATATTAGAAACAACTTTCATATAACAAGTTGTTTGGGTCTGGAATGTATTGTGCGTAAGTGTTGTGGAGGCATTCAAGAGGGTAGTGGATGCTCATTTCAATCGAAATAATGTGCAAGCATACAGGCAGGAGGCCGGCACTAATTTGAAATGCTCATTGGATAACCGATGCCATAACACTTCTGGGATTCCGATTCTGTGTTTGAAGCCTTGGTGGCCAAAATTGAGCCCAAGGTTACAAAGTAGGCAATGAGAAAAAATCTTGGGGAAAAAAGCTCTTTATTTTGGTACTTGGACAAGGAAATTTAATGGCAAAAATATGGGGTCAAATAATCCCTAAATGTATTTTAAGAGAAAGAAGAGCGTGAAGGTGGGGGAACATCAATGTAAAAGTGAGTCTTCTTGGACATCATGATTTTTAGCTAAAATTTCTTATGTTTTGCAATTAAATAGAAATCATCCTATGATCATCGATGCAGAAACTGTGTCTTTATATGTTCGGACCCGAGGGTACTTGGAGCAAAGGGGAAGACCCTTTTGAGCAGAGATAAAGAGAAACCTCTTTAGCCAGAGGGTAGTGAATCTGTTGAATTCATTGGTACCGAAAGCTGTGGAGGCCAGGTCATTGAGTATATTTAAAACAGAGATAGATAAATTCTTGATTGCCAAGGGGATCAAAGGTTATGGGGAGAAAAGAGGAAAATGGGTTTGAAAAAACCCATCAGACATGATTGAAATGTGGAATGCTCTCAATGGGCCAAATGGCCTAATTTCTGCTCCTATGTCTTATGGTCTCACTGCACTGAGACTGAAAAGCTGCAAATGCTGCTGAGTGCTGTTCAATATATCAGCAAACGTTCTAACTTCTGATCTTCTGATGGAAGGAAAGTCATTGGTGAAGCATCTAAAGATGAGTGGGCCTTTGACCTCCCCTGAGGAACTTGTCCAGTGATGTCCTGGAGCTGAAATGACTGACCTCCGACAATTGTAACTTTCTTTCTATGTGCCAGGTATGACTCCATCCAGTGGAGAATTTTCCTCCAATTCCCATTTGACTGCAGTTTAGCTCGGTCTCCTTGATGCCACACTCAGTCATATGTAACTTTGAGTCGAGAGCAGTAACTCTTCCGTCCTCTCTGGAATTCAGCTCTTTTGAACATGTTTGGAGCAAGGTTGTAATGAGGTGAGGAGCTGAGTGGCCTAGTCAGAAGCCGAACTGAGCATCAGCAAGCAGGTTATTGTGAAGCAACTGATGCTGAAATAGAACTGCTTTGATACGATGAACACCATCGTTGTCGTTGTACTGGAACAGCTTGGCTCGGCGCATAGCAAGTTCTGGAACACAAATCTGCAGTACTGTGATGAAATATTAGCAGGGTCCCAAGGTTTTTGCAGTACCCAGTACTGTCAGTCATTTCTTGATATCATTGAATTGTCTGAAAACTTGGGTCTGAGATTCTGGGGACCTCCAAAGGAGGCAGAGATCTGTGATGGGGTTCTTGTTGGCAGTAAGAACAAACTAAGGTATTCCATTTTTGCCTGTATGAATATGAATGCTTTAGAGATGAAGCAATATTGCCCATACATTGGTTCTATTATGCTCAGAAAAGTGCATGATTTCTTTGTACATCAGAATGCAGCAGATGAATAAAATTAAGTAATTAATTATCAAAAGAATGTATATGGTGCTTCTGTGAGGGACAGATTTTGAAGACAGCAATGTCACTGGAAAGGATAGCTCCCTGAGGGAAGAACAATAGTAAAAGTTGGAGGCAGAGGGAGTGAATACTGAACAGGGAAGCAGCCCCTGCTGCACAATGATGTGTAGGAAGAATACACCCCCTCAAATCCTAATGGTGCAAATCTTCCAGCTCTCTGTGGTACTGTGGCAGCCTGTGACACAGACTGTCACCATCAAGACAAGTGACAATTGCCTTAGGTGTGTTAAATTGTATTACTGCCCTCAATAGCTCTAATTAGCTGGGAAACACTTCCTTCACATCAGTGAACAGCTTACACTGTAAAACGCAGTTTCTTACGAGAAGTAGGTTTCTGGACCTGGCTCCGATTTCCCACATGAAGAGTGCCTTCTATTTACCTGACTGTTTGTTTTAGAATAGACCTGCTGATATCAACAAGCAATCCAAACACTGTAGTGAGAAGGTCACCAGATAGCTAATGTTACACAAGGTAGTGGCACAAATCCAGACCGTGGAAGATCAGAGTTCTGAATGAAACAAGAGAGTAGGTGGGTAAGGAAATGTGTACCATTCTAACAGTACAATAATCAAATATTGATATATCTCAAACAATTTCTTTGTGAATCCCTTCTATATATGTCACTTACACTATTTGATTTGCAATAGAGTAACTATATAAGGATGAAGTGGGGATAAGGTCAAGGTCTGTAACTTAAGTGGTGCTTTGTGAATTTATTGTTTTGGTTCCTGGATTGCAGCTATTAGTGTAGTGGCAGGCTGAAGTTGTTGAGTTCCTATCACAAATTGAGTGTTAAACTTGTAGAATATTAAATAAAATCGATACAGTCTCTTCCTTAATGCAATAATAGAAAATGTGAAATATATATTTAGTCAATTAAACACATTTAATTGAAATTGGCTACGATCACAACATAAAAAAAGAAAATATTTGGTTGTTAGAATTTCTTTCCTTTGCCATTGGCTGGTATTTTCATATTGCTGGCAATAAAATAGCAGAGGCAGTGGGAATGGTTCTCTAGATTTCCATCTCATCTGCTCCATTTGCTGCAGTTTTCTGGGCTTCCATTTGTAAGATGCGAATATTGCCTGGAACATTGATGGCGAGGGCCCCAGATATGGCTTTGTGAAGGGAGTTGACCGTGAATGGTTCCTGTGCCTCTTGTCTTGGCTTATTTCTGTCAACCCCGTTGTCTGCTGAATCATTTATCTTAGTGCTAATGTTAAGCTCCCTCTCAGTGACATATATACCACATAGGTACCCCATGTGGAGATTTACTGAGCCTTACTTGAAGTAATTGAATCTGGGCAGTGTCCCTCTCAGCTGAGAAGAGGGTCTCACCTATGCGAACGAAGTCTTGTATCATGAATTGTAACACCATCTTCTCGTCCTCTGTAATACGCTCAGATTCTGTTCATCGTTAAACAGGACAGCTCCCCTTGGAATTCTAGTGCACAGAGGTCTTTTAAATAAAGCATAGGTGCCAGGAATTCTAGTCTTTTGGCAAATAGCCCTTGAGTGGTGAGGTATTCTGGGAACAGCATGTGGTACAATGAGGTATGCTACAAGGCAGGGTAAGTCATTAATGAGGTGTGTTTGATAAGGTATAGCCAGAACAGGCACTTTGGCTCAAATTGGTCCATGCCAATCAAAATGTCCATCCACGTTAACCCCATTTCCCTCCACTTGGCCCATATTCTTCTAACCCTTTCCTATGCATGTACTTGTCCAAACGTCTTTCAAATGTTATTAATGTACCCACCTCAACCACTTCCACTGGCAGTTCATTCCATGTGCGTACTACTCTGTGGGGAAAAAAAGTTGCCACTCAGGTTCCCTTTTTATTCTTGTCCCCTAACATTAAACTGATGCCCTCCAGTCCACAATTCCCCAACCCTGGGAAACAGCCTGAGTGCATTCAGCCTATCTATGCCTCTCAATAATCTTATAAACTTCCATAAGGTTCCCCCCCCTCAGTCTCCAACACTCTAAAGAAGAGTCCTTGCTTGTCCAACCTTTTCCCTGTAACTCAGACCATTGAGTCCAGGCAACACCATTGTAAATTTCTTCTGCACTCTTCTCATCACAAGACCCATCATAATATCCTTCCAATAACAAGGTGATCAAAACTGAACCCGATACTCCAAGTGCGGCCTCATCAACTTCCTGTATAACTGCAACTCCAACTTCTACACTCAGTGCCCTGACTGATGAAGGCCAGTGTGCCAAAAGCCGCCTTCACTGTCCTGTCTACATGTGACTCCACTTTCAGAGAACTGTGAACCTAAACTCCAAGATCCCTCCATTCCACTTCACTCCTTAAGGCCCTACCATTCATCATGAAACTCCAATCTTGATTTGACTTTCCAAAATGCAAGACCTCACACATACCTATATTAAACTCCATTTGCCATTTCTCGGCCCACTTCCCCAGCTGATCAAGGACCTGTTGCAATTTCTGAGAACCTTCCTTACTGTCCACACCTATTTTAGTCTCACACGCAAACTTACTAATCATGCCTTGTACATTCTCATCCATATCATTGACATAGATAACAAAGAGTAATGGGCCCAGCACCAACCTCTGATGCACTCCACTAGTCACAGGCCTCCAGTCCGACAAGCATCCTTCCACTATTACCCTATGCTTCCTACCATCAAGCCAATTTTGTATCTAATTTGCTGCTTGCCCTGGATTCCATGTGATCTAACCTTCCAGAGCAGCCTAGCATGGGGAACCTTAACTAAAGCCTTATTGAAATCCATATCAACAATGTCTACTGCCCTGTCCTCATCAAACTTCCTGGTCACTTCTTCAAAGAACTCTAACAAATTTGTGAGACATGATCTCCCACTCACAAAGTCATGTTGATTACTCTTTCAAAATGCACGTATATCCTATCCCTCAGAATCTTGTCAAGTAACTTACCCACCACAGATGTTAAGCTTACTGTTCTATAGTTCCCAGCTTGTTCTTTGCAGCCCTTCTTGAATAATGGCACAACACCCACTTCCCTCCAGTCTTCTGGGACCTCACCTTTGGCTAACAATGATGCGAAAATATCAGCCAGGGCCCAGGCAATTTCTTCTCTAGCCTCTTGCAGTGTTCTTGGATACATCTTGTCAGGACCAGAAGATTTATCCACCTTCATACATTCCAATACATCCAATACCACTTCTACTCTGTTATGGACTTTCCCAAAGATCTCACCACTAACTTCCCCAAGTTCCCAAGTTGTCTTGTCTTTCTCCATGGTAAACACAGAGGAGAAATAATCATTGAGAACCTCACCCATCTCCTGTGGTTCTACACATACATGTCCACTTTTGTACTTGAAGGGGCCTTATTCTCTCTACTTATCCTTTTTACCTTTAATATACTTAAAGTACGTCTTTGGATTCACCCTCATCTTCTCAGCCAAGGCTATCTCTAGCCTCCCCTTTTTTGTGCCCTCCTTCTTCACTAAACTCCTGTATCCCCTGTGTACCTCCAGGGATTCCCTTCATCCCAGCTGCCTGTACCTGAGCCACACCTCTTCTTTTTTTTCTGGTCAGAGCCTCAATATCTCTTGTCATCTGGCATTCCGCATTCATGCCAAACTTGCTCTTCACCTTCAGAGGAACATATAGACATTGGACTCTCGCTATCTCGCTTTTAAAGGCCTCCCACTTGCCAGAGATCCCTTTGCCTGCAAACAAACTACCCCAACCAACCCCTGCAAACACCTATCTAATTCCATCAAAATTTGTCTTGCCCCAGTTTAGAACCGGAATCTGTGGACCAGTATTGCCCCTCTCCATAACTATTTTAAAACTACTATAACTACGCTCACTGGTCCCAAAGTGTTCCCCCACTGTAACCTCCATCACTTGTCCTGCTCTATTTCCCAAGAGTAGGTTGCGTTTTGCCCCTTCCTGAGTAGGGGACTCTATATACTGAAGCTTTCCTGAATGTACTTAACAAATTCCAGCCCATCTAAGCCCTTAATTCTCTGGTAGTCCCAGTCTATTAAAATCGCCTACTATGACAAACCTATTGCTCCTGCGAGTCTTTCCAATCTCACTTCATATTTGTTCCTCTAATTCCCATTAACTATTTGAGAGCCTGTAGTACAACCCCAAAACATCATTACCCCTTCTTATTTCTGAGCTCCACCCACAAAGTCTCAACGAATGATCCTTCAGTTATGTCATCTCTGATTACTGCTGTGATACTCGCCTTAATCAAAAATACAACTCCCCCTCCCTCCCTTCCATCACTTCTGCCAGCCTAAAGTACCTGTACCCTGGTACATTAAGCTGCCAGTCCTATCTCTCACTTAGCTATGTTTCTGTAATGGCTATAATATCCCAGTCCCATGTATTTATCCACACCTTGAGTTCATTGCAAGAGGGCTAACAGGTAAGGCCAATAAAATAAATGCACTTTAATCCAACAAGCATGCCTTGCTCTCTATCCTGTTCCAGCCTGACCGGTCTCTTCAACCTACTGTTTTGAATTACTGCATCTCTTTCGAGGCTCACACTTGCCTCCTCCTGTTGGGGATCCCACTCCCCTGCCAACCTAGTTTAAACCCTCCCTTGGAACACTAGCAAACCTAGCCACCAAGATATTGGTACCCCTCCAGTTCAGGTGCAACCTGTCCCTCTGAATAGGTCGCGACTGCCCGAGAAAAGATGTGAATGATCTAAACGTCTGAATCCCTGCCCTCTGCACCAATTCTTTAGCTATGTCTTCATCTACCATATCCTCCTGTTCTTATCCTCACTAGCCGTGTAATCTGGAGATTATCACCAATGAGGTCCTGGTTTTTAACATTTTTCCTAGCTCTCTACAATCACTCTGCAGGACCTCATCCCTATTTCTACCTATGTCATTTGTGTCAATGTGCACAATGACCTCTGGTTGTTCTCCCTCCCCTTGATGCAGCCGCTCTGAGACATCCTGGAACCTGGCGGCTCCCCATTTATAGTCAGTCAGTCACATGAAGCTGTCAGGTGACTGCTTGTCCTTGGAGGGTGTCTTACTGAGGTACACCTTCTTATACTGGTGACTGCGTCGATGCAAATCTTCACCCCAACAGCCAATCTGCATTGTTTCAGTCCTCTGGTCATTTACATATATTCAAGGCTGAGATAGCTTTCGAAACAGTAGGTGAATCCAGCCTTATAGGGGAAAAGGCAGGAATATGGAGTTTAGGATTATCAGATCAATGATTATCTCATTGAATTGCAGAGCAGACTCATTGGATTGAATGGTTCACTGCTGCTCTGGTGTTTCATGGACTTATGGTCAAGATACAAGTTTTGGTTGCTAGGCAGTACTACATCTTGCTATTGAACACTTATGCACACAGGTTAATTATATCACCAATTCAGGTCTATATTTGCAACTAAAATTTGGGTGTTACAGTATCTGTATTCATGATAGCCCAAATATTTGATACACAGTTTAAAGAGTCATACAGCATGGAAACAGACCTTCGGTCCAATTCGTCCATGCCAATGAGACATTCCAATTTGACCTAGTCCCATTTGCCAGTATTTGGCCTATACTCCCCCAACTTTTCCTATTCATATACTCATCCAGATACCTTTCAAATATTGTGATTACCCACTTCCACCACTTCCTCTGGCAGCTTGTTCCATACGTGTGCCACCGTCTGCTTGAAAAAGTTACCCCTTAGATCCTTTATAAGTCTTTCCTCTCCCACCACAAACCAAAACCCTCGAGTTTTGGACTACCCCACTCGAAAAAGACTTTGGCTATTCACCATATCCATACCTGTCATGATTTTGTAAATCTCTAAAAGGTCACCCCTCAGTCTATGACACTCCAGAGAGAAAAGCCCCAGCCTAATCAGCCTCTCCCTATAGCTGAAACCCTCCAATCTTGGCCACGTGCTTGTGAACCTTTTCTGCACCTTCTCAAGTTTAACAACATCCTTCTTATTGAAGGGTGACCAGAATGGGCAGCACGGTGGCACAGTGGTTAGCACTGCTGCCTCACAGCGCCAGAGACCCGGGTTCAATTCCCGCATCAGGTGACTTTCTGTGTGGAGTTTGCACATTCTCCCCGTGACTGCCCGGGTTTCCTCTGGGTGCTCCGGTTTCCTCCCACAGTCCAAAAATGTGCAGATTAGGTGCATTGGCCATGCAAAATTGCCTGTAGTGTTAGGTGAAGTGGTAAATGTAGGGGAATGGGTCTGGGTGGGTTGCACTTCAGCGGGTCGGTGTGGACTTGTTGGGCTGAAGGGCCTGTTTCTACACTGTAAGTAATCTAATTTAATTGTATGCAGTATTCCAAAAGTGGCTTCACCAATGTTCAGTCAAGCCACAACGTGACATACCAACTCCTGTACTGAATGTTATGATCAATGAAGACATGCTTGCCAAACGCTGCCTTCACCACCCTCTGTGTCTGTGACTTCACTTTCAAGGAACTATGCACCTGCACCCCTAGGTCTCTTTGTTTGGAAACATTCCCCAGGACTCTACCATTAACTGCCGTGGTCTGCCTTACCAAAATGCATTTTACATTTATCTGAATTAAACTTCATCTGCCACTCCTCAGTCTAACTAGTCATGGTCCTATTGTATTCTGAGACAATCTTCTTCGTTGTCCTCAACACCAATAACTTTGGTGTCTGCAAACTTACTAACCATATCTCCTATATTCAAATCCAAGTCATTTATATAAATAATGAAAAGCAGTGGACCCAGCACTGATCCTTGTAGCACACCACTGGTCACAGGACTCCAGTCTGGAAAAACCCCTCTACCACCACTTTGTCTTCTACCTTCAAACTAATTTTGTATCAAGTTGGCTAGTTCCCTCTGGATCCCATGTAATCTAACCTTACTATCAGTTTTGGGGCAAAACTGTGGCTCGGTGGTTAGCACTGCTGACTCTCAACACCATGGTCCCAGGTCTGATTCCAGCCTCAGGCGACTGTCTGTATGGAGTTTGCACATTCTCCCCGTGTCTGCGTGGGTTTCCTCCAGGTGCTCCGGTTTCCTCCCACAATCCAAAGATGTGCAGTTTGGGTGAATTGGCCATGCTAAAATTGCCCATGGTATTCAAGGATGTAGAGATTTGGTGCATTAGTCAGGGGTAAATATCACATAATAGGGTAGGGAATGGGTCTGGGTGGGTTTGGACGGTTGGTGTGGACGTGTTGGGATGAATGGCCTATTTCCACGCTGTAGGGATTCTATTAAAAAAATTATCATGTGCAGTCCTGTCCAATGCTTTGCTGTAATCCATCTAGACAATGCCTGTCTTTATCAATCTTCTCTGTCACTTCTTCAAAAAGCTCAATTAAGTTAGTGTTTTAAAAAATTCTCAAGGTCAGGTTCGTAGGAGAGTAGTCTGACACAGAACAAACGACCAAGAGGCGAGTCTGCTAGAATATGAGCATTTTATTCCCCGCAGCGTCGCCACAACCAGGTCTCATACTTACAACGGGTCTGGCTTATACTCACTCTACATGTTACCGGAACTGGGAGCCGTCAGTTCTCGTAGAGCGGTTGCCAACAACCCACGCTCGGCGGTTAAACGTAACCCCGGAGCAGACTCACCGAACTGGAGACTTTTCCAGCTGATATACTCTTTTCCAGATATAAACATTCATGTGAACAGCAGAGCAAGGCTAAAAAACACATTCCATTCTGGTTACATACAGATAAGAAGATTCACACGGGAAGGTGTATAACAAGATTCACACGGGACTAAGCGACACCTTCCACTTTCGGTTAGATTCACACATGTATTGGGACACAATTTTAACCCTTTCACCACAAGTAATCAGTGAAAATTTGATAGGCCAAGAACTAGGTAAAGTAAAAATTAACAACATTAGTTCTTAATGTATAACAGAGATTAACTATTTCCAACTCCTTCCTCAAATCTGTCTTTTCCCTTCTTCTTCTCCAGTACTAGTCCAATAAAACTCCCCATTATAATTTCCAAAACAAAATTTCTTGTCTCAAAACCAGGCAGCTTTCATTCTTCTCTGCATTTCAGTCTTCTTTGCTTCTTCCTGGGAATGCTACTTCTCAGGTTACTAATCGATAAAGGTACCTTTAAGAGATCTATTTTATGGGCAGTCTTTTTACATGTTGGTGGCTTGGCTGTTCTCCTCTCAACTGTTCAGTTTTCCCCTGTCTTACACCCCCAATGCATCAGATTGTGTCATTGGCTTTTAAGATTGTCAATATACTAAATTCACACGGGATTGGATTTTGGCATTTTTCGGGGTATAATTTAAACTGATTGGCCTATTTCAAACCTGTCTAGTCATTTCTAGGCAACCAGCTGATCAAGTTGTTCGACCAAATGTTACACTTTTTTTTTCAAAACACTTAGATCCGACGGTAGTTCTGTTGAATTTAACTCTCTTAAAGGTACAGTACACATATATTTTCATATCAAAAGATCATTATAAATCCTTTCCTGTCCACAGGAGGTATTAAGGTTGAACACTAGGCTGATCCAAGGTATGGAGGGATTATTTTATGAGGAGAGGTTGAGTAGAATTGGTCCTATACTCATGGGAATCCAGAAAAAGGAGAGGTGAGCTAATTGAAATGTGCAAGCTACATCGAGGACTTGATGGGGAAAAAACACATTCCATTCTGGTTACATACAGATAAGAAGATTCACACGGGGAGGTGTGTAATAAGATTCACACGGGACTAAGCAACACCTCCATTCCGGTTAGATTCACACATGTATTGGGACATAATTTTAACCCTTTCACCACAGTTAGTAAGACGTAATTTCCCACCACTGAACCATGTTGACTATCCATAATCAGTCCTTGCCTTTTCAAATGGATGTAAATCCTGTTGCTGAGAATTCCCTGCAACAACTTACCCAGTCCTGCCATAAGGCTCTCCAGTCTGTAGTTCCCTGGCTCTCTCTTGCAGCCTTTTTTAAAATAATGGCATCACATTAGCCAACATCCAGTCTACTGGCACCTCATTGATTGCTGTTGATGATACAAATATCTCAGCAAGGGGCCAAACAATCTCTTCCCAAGCTTCCCACAAAGTTCTGGGAAAGACCTGATTAGATCCTGGCGATTTATCTATATTTATGAATTTTAAGACATCCAGCACCACCTCTTCTGTCACATAAATTCTTATCATGATATGTCAGTTAGATTAGATTAGATTACTTACAGTGTGGAAACAGGCCCTTCGGCCCAACAAGTCCACACCACACCGCCGAAGCGCAACCCACCCATACCCCTACATTTACCCCTTACCTAACACTACGAGCAATTTAGCATAGCCAATCCACCTGACCTGCACATCTTTGGACTGTGGGAGGAAACCGGAGCACCCAGAGGAAACCCACGCAGACACTGGGAGAACGTGCAAACTCCACACAGTCAGTCGCCTGAGACGGGAATTGAACCCGGGTCTCTGGCGCTGTGAGGCAGCAGTGCTAACCACTGTTGAGTTGAGTTGTGTTGATTAAAATGAATCCACCAAAAATCTAACACTTTATCACTTAGCCTCTGACACATTGTGACATTTGTGAGATAAATGTGATAAAAGGTAATGCATGAACCATGAAACACTGCTCATGTTCATGATATACATAGAGGTGTTGTTGTTTGCATCATGAGAGTAAAACTTGAGAGAAAGCCCAAACTGCAACAATTGTTTTAGTTATCTAAATTATTGTTGTAAGCATCCCCCAGTCTTGAAGGAACTTTATTCTTCCTGTGTGTTTGTTACAGTTTCCAGGTCGAATAATTTATCTTAAATTGAAAATAACGGAATATATAGTATGTTCTTATCGCCATAATGTTTGAAAATTCTCTCCTACGAGGCCACATCGTATATGCTAAAACATTGCTTCCTACTAGCAAGTGATATGATGCATGAAAGCATAGAAAGTCCTGTAAAGCAATTACAGAATAATCAAATTCAGCAAATATAGTCCAAATGGGTTGATTCAAAAGGTCAACGTTTGAGTTGTTTGATCTGAGCTGTTTGAGACCAGTAATGTTTTATACATCTTTGACATCTGAAAACCAGACATTACTGAAAAGAATGAAGTCACAAAGTCACTGTTTAAATAAAATAGCTTTAATACATAAAAATTAATGAATTATATGAACCGTAATTTTATAGTCAGCAATGTTAAAGATACTAAAACTACAATGGACACTTGTACTTGTAACAGAGCTTCTTAGCTCAACTTTCCCCTTACACCTATTTCACACAGAAAGCTTAAGTCTGATACTTATCAGAAAGGTTAACCACTTGGTCTGTTCAAAGATTTGCATAAGGGTTCAGATTTCCTGGTCCTTCTGCTTGCTCCCAGCAAGGTTGTTCCTTTAAATCTCCTCTTACTGTTCCATGGTTGTAGACACTCTGTTCAACACAGGCATCTTAAGCCAAGTCAAATCAGGTCAGCGTCTCCTGATTCTACAAGTTCTTTAAATATTGTGCTCTTACATCCAAGAACTTTCTCTCACTCTTCGTGTCTGCTTCCAATTAGCTTTTTGTGGAGTTATCCATGTTCATAAAATGTTTTAGCCAATTCAGGGCATCTTAAATATATTGTGCTGGAAAGAGACTACATTAGATTAGGTCAGGTTAGATTCCCTACAGTTTGGAAACAGGCCATTTGGCCCAACAAGTCCACACCGACCCTCTGAAGAGTAATTCACCCAGACCCATTTCCCTCTGACTAATGCACCTAACACTATGGCCAATTTAGCATGGCCAATTCACCTCACCTGCACATCTTTGGACTGTGGGAGGAAACCGGAGCACCTGGAGGAAACCCACGCAGACACAGGGAGAACAGAGTCAGAGTCATAGAGATGTACAGCATGGGAAACGAACACTTTGGTCCAACTCGTCCATGCTGACTAGATATCCCAATTTAATCTAGTCCCATTTGGCAGCACTTGGCCCATACCGCTCTAAACCCTTCCAATTCATACACCCATCCAAATGCCTTTTCAAATGTTGCCAGTCTCCATCACTTCCTCTGGCAGCTCATTTCATACACACACCACTCCCCATGATAAAGTTGCCCTTTAGGTCCCTTTTATATCTTTCCCCTCTCACCCTAAATCTATGCCCTCTAGTTCTGGACTCCCCCACCTCAGGGAAAAGACTTTGTCTATTTATCCTATCCATACCCCTCATGATTTTGTAAACCTCTATGAGGTCATCCCTCAGCCTTCGACACTCCAGGAAAACAGTCCTAGCCTATTCAGCCTCTCCCTATAGCTCAAATCCTCCAACCTTGGCACATCCTTGTAAATCTTTTCGGAACCCTTTCAAATTTCACAACATCTTTCCGATAGGAAGGAAACCAGAATTGCACACAATATTCAAAAGCTGGCCAAAGCAATGTCCTGTACAGCCTAAGCATGACCTCCCAACTCCCATACTCAATGCTCTGGCCAATAAAGGAAAGCATACTAAACACCACCTTCACTATCCTATCTACCTGTGACTCTGCTTTTAAGGAGCCATGAACCTGCACTCCAAGGTCTCTTTGTTCAGCAACACTCCCTATGACCTTACCATTAAGTGCATAAGTCTTGCTAAGGTTTGCTTTCCTAAAATGCAGCACCTCACATTTATCTGAATTAAACTCCATCTGCCACTCCTCAGCCCATTGGCCCAACTGATCAAGATCCCATTGTAATCTGAAGTAACCTTCACTGTCCATTACATCTCCAATTTTGGTGTCATCTGCAAACTTACTAACTATACCTCCTATGTTCATATCCAAGTCATTTATGTAAATGACAAAAGTAGTGGACCCAGCACTGATCCTTGTGGTACTCCACTGGTCACAGACCACCAGTCTGAAAAACAACCCTCAACCACCACTCTCTGTCTTTTACCTGTGAGACAGTTTTGTATCCAGATGGCTACTTCTCCCTGTATTCCATGAGATCTAACCTTGCTAACCAGTCTCCCATGGAGAACCGTGTTGAATGCCTTACTGAAGTCCATATAAATCATGTCCATCGCTCTGCCCTCATCAATCCTCTTTGTTACTTCTTCAAAAAACTCAATCAAGTTTGTGAGACATGATTTCCCATGCACAAAGCCATGTTGACTATCCCTAATCAGTCCTTGCCTTTCCAATTACATGTACGTCCTGTCCCTCAGGATTCCCTCCAACAACTTGCCCACCACCAAAGCCAGGCTCACTGGTCTATAGTTCACTGGCTTGTCCTTACCACCTTTCTTAAATAATGGTACCACGTTAGCCAACCTCCAGTCTTCTGGCACCTCACCCGTGACTATCGATGATGTAAATATCTCAGCAAGGGGCCCAGCAATCATTTGCCTAGCTTCCCACAGAGTTCCAGGGTACACCTGATCAGGTCCTGGGGATTTATCCACATTTTTATGCATTTCAAGAAATCCAGCACTTCCTCCTCTGTAATATGGACATTTTTCAAGATGTCACCATCTATTTCCCTCCATTGTATATCTTCCAGATCCTTGTCCACAGTAAATACTGATGCAAAATACTTGTTTAGTATCTCCCGTATCTCCTGCGCCTCCACACAAAGGCTGCCTTGCTGATCTTTGAGGGGCACTATTCTCTCCCCATTTACCCTTTTGTCCTTAATATATTTGTAAAAAACTCTTTGGACTTTCCTTAACTCTATTTGCCAATGCTTTCTCATGTCCACTTTTTGCCCTCCTGATTTACCTCTTGATTATACTTTTACTGCCTTTTATACTGTAAGGATTCACTTGATCTCTCCTGTCTTTCCCTGACATCTGCTTCCTTCTTTTTCTTAACCAAACCCTCAATTTCTCTAGTCATCCAGCTTTCCCTATACCAACAGCCTTTCCTTTCACCCTAACAGGAATATACTGTCTCTGGACTCTCGTAAACTCATTTCTGAAGGCTTCCCATTTTCCAGCCGTCCCTTTACCTGCCAACGTCTGCATCCTATCAGTTTTTGAAAGTTCTTGCCTAATACTGTCAAAATTAGCCTTCCTCCAATTTAGAACTTCAACTATTAGATCTGGTCTATCCTTTTCCATCACTATTTTAAAACTAATAGAATTATGGTCACTGGCTCCAAAGTGCTCCCCCACTGACACCTCAGTTACCTGCCCTGTCTTATTTCCCAAGAGTAGGTCAAGGTTTGCACCTTCTCTAGTCGGTACATCCACATACCGAATCAGAAAATTGTCTTGTATGCACTTAACAAATTCCTCTCCATCCAAACCCTTAACACTATGGCAGACCCAGTCTATGTTTGGAAAGTTAAAAACCAAACCATAAACACCCTATTATTCTTACAGATAACTCAGATCTCCCTGCAAATTTGTTTCTCAATTTCCTGCTGGCTATTAGGGGGTCAATAATACAATCCCAATAAGGTGATCATCCCTTTCATATTTCTCAGTTCCACCCAAAATAACTTCCCTGGATGTATTTCTGGGAATATCCTCCCTGAGTTCAGCTGTAATGTTATACTTTATCAAAAACGCCACTCCCCCTCCTCTCTTGCCTCTCTTTCTATCCTTCCGATTGCATTTGCATCCTGGAACATTAAGCTACCAGTCCTGTCCATCTCTGACTCACGTTTTTGTAATTAGTATGATATCCCAGTACCAAGTTCCTAACCATGTTTTGAGTTCAACTGCCTTCCCTGTTAGATCTCTTGCATTGAAATAAATGCAGTTTAATTTATCAGTCCTACTTGTTCTCTGCTTTGTCTCTGCCTGTCCTGACTGTTTGACTCGCTTCTGTTCTCAACTGTACCAGTCTCAGATTGATCTCTTTCCTCAGTATCTCCCTGGGTCCCACCCCTCCTTACTAGTTTAAATCCTCCTGAGCACCTCTAGCAAATCTCCCTGCCAGTATATTAGTCCCCTTCCAATTCAGATGCAATTCATCCTTCTTGTACAGGTCTCTTCTACCCCTGAAGAGATGCCAATGATCCAAAAATGTGAATCCTTCTCCCATATACCAACTCTTCAGCTACTCATTCATCTGCTGTATCCTTCAATTCCTACCTTTACTAGCTCGTAGTACCAGGAGTATTCCAGATATTATTACACGAGAGGACCTCCTTTTTAAATTCTTGCCTAACTCTCTGTAATCTCCCTTCAGAATCTCATCCCTTTTTCTTCCTATGTCATTGGTTGCAATGTGTACAATGACCTCCTGCTGGTCCCTCTCCACTTTGAGAACATTCTGCACCCTCTCTGAGACATCCTTGATCCTGGCACCAGGGACGCAACACACCATTCTGATTTTTCACTGCTGACTGCAGAAACGTCTGTCTGAGCCCCTGACTATAGAGTCCCCTAACACAATCAATCACTTGGAACCCAATGTACCCTTCATTGCATTAGAGCTAGTCTTGATACCAGAAACTAGACTGTTTGTGCTAGATTCCTCTAAAAGTCCATCACCACCTACATTTTCTAAAACAGCATACTTGGTTGAGATAGGGATAGCCACAGAAGAGTCCTGTACTACCCCCCTACCTCTCCTGTATCTGCAACTTTTCTCTATTCCTATAACTGCAATCCATCACAACCCCTAGCTCTTGTAAATTCCTCATTGCTTCTAACTGTCACTCCCACAGATCCATTCGATATGACAGGATTCATAACCAATGGCATTTATTACAGATATAATCCTCAGTAACCCCTAAACTCTCCGGAATCTCCCACATCCGACAAGAAGAGCATACCACTCTACTAAAGGCTGTCTTCCTCCTTCCAATCTATCGACCCAGAAATTAGCACCATCTTATTGCTGTACAAAACACTGCTCCAGGCTAACTTCATACTTTATGGTTTATTGTTAAAATTTAATCGAGACAGATCCCAATAAAAACATATAATCAAGAAAGAACCCACTCTGCTCACTCTCATAGATTTACAGTAAGGCTACACTTAAAACTACTCACTTCTCTGTTTCTGTGCTGTGACCTTTCCCAAACAAGTTTCTCCATGATCAGTTGTGAATTTCGCCGTTTGAGTTTTCCTAGATGCACTTTGATGTCCAACAATATGTGAATTCAAACAGCAAAAGCAGTAACTACACCGATTCGCAGCTGTGTTAGTTAAGAGTGTGGGTTTCTTTCTCTCTCCCTTACAGATCATGTGCTTGCTGCCTTTGTCTGTCTTTCTCTCTTTTAAAAGTGCTGTTTTTTGACTTTTTTTCGAAAGTTCCAAACCAATTGCAACAGCATATAAAACAGTAATTGCTGCTCCTGGAATTCGAGGAAATCACCTCCAACACCTCAAATACCTCACTCCACACAGTCAGTCGCCTGAGGCTGGAATTGAACCGGGTCCCTGGTGCTGTGAGGCAGCAGTGCTAAACACTGAGCCATCCTGCTACCCCAAGATGTTCTCTTCAGTTATCTTGTTCTAAATGAAAGTAAACCTTTTGAAAACAGAACTATAAGAATAAATTGACCAATCTTTTTATCCCCTATTATATTCACCATTTTCTTATGTATTATTTAACTCCCAAGCAACATAGGGGTGGCATGGTGGCTCAGTGATTAGCACTGCTGCCTCACAGGTTCGATTCCAGCCTTGGATGACTGTCTGTGTGGAGTTTGTACATTCTCCCCGTGTCTGTGTGGGTTTTCTCCGGATGCTCCACTTTCCTCCCACCATCCAAAAATGTGCAGGTTAGTGAATTGGCCATGCTAAATTGCCCATAACATTCAGGGATATGTAGGTTAGGTTCATTTGTCAGGGGTAAATGTAGGGTAGGAGAATGGGTCTGGGTGGGTTACTCTTCAAAGGATCAATGTGGACTTGTTGGGCCGAAGGGCCTGTTTCCACACTGTAGGGATTCTATTTCAAATTCGTGGTTATGATCAGCAATTAGAAGCAAGTTGCGTTTCCGCAAAATCACTTCCTAGAGAAACCTAATTTTTAAAGGGACCATCACCCAATATGGGACCTCTTGCTCAAAAGCACAAGCCATCACAACTGCTGTTTTTTTTACCAAATTCCTTGAAGCATGTTTTCTGGAGCTATTGACGTAGGAGTCTTTTTCATTTATGTGTTTAAGTTTTGATGAATCGAAAATTGGAAAACACAATATTTCTGATTAATGTGAGGATGATTTTTCCTTTTGAAATTCAATCATTACCCTGGGCAGAAGATCATCTTACATCTTATTCAACGATGTGATAGTTCTACCTTCTTTTTCACCGATGTTGATTCCATTATCTCAAGGTTGGGACGGAACGTGCTTTCCAAACTCGCATTTGCTGGGGACCAGACCAGCAGAGCTACTTTCTCTGAGGCCAGCTACCTAATAGAATGGCAGGCTCCCAATGCTGCTGACCCAGACACTGCTGTGGTCGAGGTGAGCTTTGCTGAGGTGGGTCTGAGAAAGTGACAGTATGTCCAAATAAAAATGCCCTATAAAATATAGAAAGGTGCAATACAGCAAGTTCCTTGAATCAAAGGGGAGTCCTTGAGGCTGTAGAGAATACTGTCTTTGGTGAATTTGGATCATCTAACTCTGATGGTCCTCCTGGCTGCTATTCCTATGTTGGAGGTGGGCACTCCTCCCAACTTGGGGTCTTAATAATCTAAATTGCCTTCGGTCAGGTGATCTGGGTTGCATTAAGAAATCATCTTTACTCCCCCAAACCCATGCTACCCCTTCCCCGATCCTCTACTTACCAGCTTCTCAGTTCCACCCCTCCTCACTGTAATACCAGGTAAGTTTCAGCCCAAAAGCTCCATTATAATGAAGTAGAATGAATAGTTTCAGTTAGTTTATTGAGTCCCCAAAGGAAATCTTTATCTGCCCTATGATCTCTGCAAAGTGTCTCTTTCTCTTCCATATTGTATCAACTAAAAAGCGCACAACGTTTACTTTTATTTAACGAAAATTAGGAATTCTTATTTTTATTCAATAGTCTATAGTTGATGATGTAAGCCCTATCTGTGGGGCATAACTGAAAGATAAGTCCTTTCAGAAGTACATTTTGGGAAAGCAAATCTTAGCAGGACTTATACACTTAATTGTTAAGTCTGAAGAAGTGTTGCTGAACAAAAAGACCATGGAGTGCAGGTTCAGAGTTCCTTGAAAGTAGAGACAAGATAGATAAGGTAGTGAAGAAGGCATTTGGTATGCTTTCCTTTATTGGTCAGAGTACTGAGTACAGGAATTGGGAGGTTGTGTTGCGGCTGTACAGGACATTGGTTAGGCCACGTTTGGAATATTCCGTGCAATTCTGGTCTCCTTCCTATCGAAGGATGTTGTAAAATTTCAAAGGGTTCAGAAAAAATTGACAAGGGTGTTGCCACGGTTGGAAGATTTGAGCTATAGGGAGAGGTTGAACAGGCTGGGGCTCTTTTCCCTGGAGCATCGGAGGCTGAGGGGTGACCTTATCGAGGTTTATAAAATCATGAGGGATAGGATAAATAGACAAAGTCTTTTCCCTAGAGTGGGGGAGTCCAGAACTAGAGGGCATAGGTTTAGGGTGAGAGGGAGAAGATATAAAAGAGATCTAAGGGGCAACGTTTTCATACAGAGGGTGGTGCGTGTATGGAATGAGCTGCCAGAGGAAGTGGTGGAGGCTGGTACAATTGCAACATTTAAAAGGCATCTGGATGAGTATATGAATAGGAAGGGTTTGGAGGGATATGGGCCGGGTGCTGGCAAGTGGGACTAGATTGGGTTGGGATAACTGGTTGGCATGGTTGGACCGAAGGGTCTGTGTCCGTGCTGTACACCTCTATGACTCTGACTCTACTGTATTATATAGTATTATGCAACTCTTGTTGATTTCAAGAATAAAACCTTTGTGATTTGACTTGAATTCATTTAGCAATAAAGGTTAAGGAGAAGAGTAATATTCATAATCCAAATACAGACAGAACACTAAACAGTGCACAAAATACCCAATATAAAAATCTTTAAATGTAGACATGTGAATGTCAGCATTTGTATGACATCTCTGCTGAAATAGTAAACCGAAAAATTAGCTTTATTAAGATAAATAGCCTTATTAAAATGAATGATTGCTAATATTGGCATCTTTGGTTTCTTAACCTTATTCCTGCTGCTATTGCTGCTTCTCTGTCACACAGCAATCCTTCACAGCCTACATAAGCTGTGTGGGTGTGTATATTTTATGCTTGTTTGCTTGTATATCTTTGTATCCCTAGGTAGGCTGTTAACATCTCATTATTGAACATTCATAAGAAACTTTTAGGATATCTTTTATAATTTTGCTGGGAACATGTCTCTAGAGTGCTCCCTCATTCAGTTTGTTTAATTTTGTGTCATTAAGCTATCTAATTTCATTGTTTTATTATGTGCCTCTCTTATTTTATTAAATATTCTAAGGAGGGACAAAAAAAGGAAACTTTATTGGATTTTGCCCTGAAGCATTTTAAGATTATTCTTTCACAGGAATGGATGTCAATGGCCAGGCTAGCATTTATTGCCCATTCCTAATTACTTTTGAGAGTGTAATGGATAGGCTATGTGGTAATTGATTTTCACCATTGTCTCAATAGGGATTTTTTTTTTTTAAAAAGCATTAATGGTTTCTAGATTCCATCTGAAATTAGTTCTTGGACCTTCATGGACTAAACTCTTCATAGAAACAAAAAAAAAAACTGACTTAAAATGTCCACAGTAATCATTTGGCCACACAGGTTAACCATGTATAATTTAACAAACTCATGTGAGCTGAAGCATTTTTTATTAGAATAAACTGAAAACTAATTCACCCAGTCAAGCTAAGAGGCTATCATGTCCTATTTTGATTTACACTTATGTGACAAGTTTCCTGTGTTGGAGATGAAAGTTATTGCCCAAAATTTCCAAGTTTCAAACCAGGAACTCAGACATTGCAATACACAGACCAACTGTATTTCAGGGAGCTGCTTTTGGCGGAGTACAGACAATGGTTTGTGACTGGGAAAGAGCAAGAATAAGTTGTTCTCAGTCTCTCAAGAAGGAAAACACACAGTAACAAAGCTGATTAAAATTAAACATCAAAACACCAAGAACCCCAAGAACAACTGAAATATTCACCACAGCTGAGCTTCTAAGACATCAATTAAAAAAAATCCGTGCTCGCAGATAAAAACATTTATACCTAAAGGATTGTATTTCTTTCACCTTTCTTTTGCACTAAACAGTGCCCCTTGTCAAATTTATAGCTGTACATTTGAATGTTTAATATTGGATTTTTATTATTTTTCCTTTGATAATAAAGCTATTTTTTTTCCACTCAAAAGATTGTAATTGACTTCTTGTTTCTGGTAAACTTGTTTCACTACGTTTTAATTGGAAGAGAGGTTTGGTGTTGTGTTAAAGCAAACATGAGACAGAGTCTTATAGGAGCCTGAACAACATGGACTCTGTCACAGAATTGAATGAGAACTCCAGTGAACCCTATCTCAATATTGGGAACATTTTGCTGAATCATTTATCCTAGTTTCCGGTATCGAAGTGAGATTCACTAGGCCATGGTGAAGAAGGGCTCATGACCGAAATGTCGATACTCCTGTTCCTTGGATGCTGCCTGACCTGCTGCGCTTTTCCAGCAACACATTTTCAGCTCTTATCTCCCGCATCTGCAGTCCTCACTTTCTCCTAATGGAATATTAACCTTGATTGCAAAAGGATTTGACCATAGGAGTAATGACCTCTTGCTTCAATTTTGAAACCTTCAACCTCCAAATTTATTGAAACTCACAGATCCTGTTGGGTACAGAAAGTTGTTTCCCCTTGTGGGAGCGTCCCGGACCAGGAGGCATAATTTGAGAATAAGGGGTCACACATTTAAGACAAAGATGAGGAGGAATTTCTTCTCAGGATTGTGAATCTGTGGAATTTCTTTTAACCACAGAGAGAGGGCTGTTGAGGCTGGATCTTTAAATATATTCAAGGCTGAGACAGAAGACAGTTTTTTTTATAACTAAGGGAATCAAGAACTATGAGGAAACCACTGGTAAGTGGAATTGAGGATTGAGCCATAATTTGATTTGAGTGGTGGAGTAGACTTGATGGGCTGAATGGCCTACTTCTCCTATACCTTATTGTATAGGAGCTTGGTTAGACAGCATTGTGTCAAGTTTTCATCTCTGCCTTAAGGAAGATATTATTACTATAGAGGGAGGACAACAAAGATTCACCAGACATGTTCCCAGGATGGCAGGATTGTTTGATGAGAGATTTATTCTTTAGACTTTGAAGAATGAGAGATGATCTTAATGAAATTTACAAAATATTTAAAGGGATCAACAGGGTAGATGCAGTTAAGATGTTTTTTCTGGTTGGGGAGTCTAAAATCAAGGGGCATAATTTAAAAATAAGGGACTGCCTTTTGGGTCTAAGATGAGAAATGTTCTTTGTCCAGGGGGTTGTGACCATTTGGATTTCTCTACTGCAGAGGGCTGTGAAAGATCAGCTTTTTATTATATTTAAAGTAGAGATTGATACATTTCTGATTATCAATGGCATTCCTGGTTATGAGCATGGGGTGGGTAAAAGACATTGTCGTGTTTGATAGCCATGACCATGTTGATTGGTAGGGCAGGCTCAAGGGCTGAATGATTTACTCCTGTGTTGTTCAATTGTTAGAGTGATGGACCATGGGATGTCAGCACAATAATATTGAGAATAGTGGAGCATGAACCTTGGAGTTGGGTATATAGCAAAGAGACTATGGTGGTTTTCTTTTTAATGCACTTTCTTCCCCTTTCTGTTTCTCATGGAACATGATTTCACAATTAATTCATTGTGCTTCTCAATTCCTCCTCTATTACTCAATGTCATCGGTTAAAGGCATGCACTGTTTTCCCCTTTGTCATAAGTCCCAGGTGCCTTTGCTGTATTATTGTCAAGTTAGACTTCTATCGACTTTGTGGGCAAAATATTTGAAAAGCTGAAGTGATAAACGACACCCACTTTAGCAGATTTGCATTTTAACTACTGCAATGTAGCAGAATTAGGATTTCAGTCATCTGATGTTTGTCTCGAGAGAACATGGTGGAATGGCAGGTAGATGGGATTGAGAGCGAGCAGATATGCAAATGTTCTTTGAACCTGATTGCCTTTTTTGTGTCAAAATATTCACATTGCGTTTTTGCATAAGATGTCTGGGAGCCCTCAGGTTTTACAATCCAGATTGAGGCTACCAGCTGGAAACAAAATTGAAGGGTTCAGCAGAAATGGGAAGGAGTAGAAGACATTATCAATCATCTTCAACAAAAGCATTTGAAGCCAAGTGAACTGGTATGTGGCTGATAGTGCAGAGCACTTTCAGCACTAACTATGTAATGAGCCTGAAGAATAATTGTGACGTTCCTGTTTGTTCTGTACCTAACGTGACATATCCTTGATCATTAAGTTTATTAAAATGTGTTATAATGAGAAAAATTATTGAACTTGCTGCTTAGTATCCGAATATCATGAGTTTATAAAGAACATATTGAGAATTGAGACATCATGAGTAGAGTATTCTGGAACTGCCAAATAATCTATTCATTATATTTTGTCATATTTGCAGGTCAAACTGCTCAGTTATGTATAGGATTCTAGAACGAAAAATGTGTTTCACAATGATTGACCTATAAAGATCGTGTAAAATGCATTCAATAAACATTTTGCCTGTACAGTTCTTTTATTTGTTCTTGGGATTTGGGTGATGCAGACACACCAAGTGACCTGTATGTTCACTTGGTTCATTTATTATACTGGCAATTATCATGGTGGAGTCCTTGTGACCACAAAATTCTGATAGAATCATTGGTTCAGGTACTTTGGCCGATGATTCTAGCAAATCATTTAGCTTTACCTTTGTAATCACACACAGGAGAGTATATGAGGCTGTGTGGAGGACATGAATATTCAGGGACTCTTCACCCCCTGTTAGGTACCAGCTTTTTACGCACTATCCTTATGGAGTGTGACAGGACGACAGGCTGATTGTGGGATCATTTAGCTTCATTTTTAGCCTTTTGCTTTTGCTGTTTAGAATGTAGTTAAGGTCCATGAAATAGCTTACTCTGCTACTTATGAAAGACATTTTGTTGAAGCTTTTCATCTTGCAATCATCATGACAATTTGTAAGAATGCCATTGTAAAATGAAAAGTAACATTTATACTGAATGAGAGTAGGAGAGTACTGATTGTTAGGCAACAAACTGTTGAGAGAATTCCAGCGCAGATATGATGCTAGCTATACAGACGGTAAGTTGTCGTGGGATCTTGAGAGTTTTCCTGCCTATCTTAACAAATCGCTGAAATAATTACCAATCTCCCCACTTATGGCAGTTCACATCTGACTTCTGCTCCATTTTAACATGCGCCGCCTCCACAATAAATTGCCGCATCGCAGATACCCATTAAAGATGGCCAACCTTTGCCCCAATGCCATCTTTAAAAGTTTCTTGAGCACCTGGGTGAACACTGGCAATATGAAATTTCCCTGCAGTTCATTGACATACGAATCTGAACATGTCAGAGTAGGAAAATGTGGCACTATGTTTCTCTAAAAGGGACCTGAAGGACCTGAGGGATGGGGTGGTGTGAAGGAAATATGTCCTCTTCTCAGGATTAATGCAGAAAGGCATGTCACCAGACACTGCCAGCTTGTTTGGGTCAGTACCATCCCTTGATGCAGAGGAAAGGCCAGGGATGCAGAAAGAAGATTAATGATCTTTTTGGGTAAGTCCAACTCTTCTCTCTATCACCTCGCACTCACTATGTCTGCTATGGTGCCATTTTTGACCAAGATTCATGTTCTGCTGCTCTCAGTTCAACATCTTCCCTCATTCACTCTCATTCCCTCAACCTCCCAAACCACTAACCCTACATGCCCTTTGTGCTCCCTCTTCAGTCCCTGGGGACATCTCACCAGCTGTCCTCACGTCCATGCAGTGACAGCCATGCCACCCGCTACTATTATCATGTATTTGGGCTTCATTTTCTTACTACGGGAGAAAACAGCTCATAACAGAGCAGAGAGAATGTGAATGAGTCGGGGGGTGCCTGACATTCATGTCCTGACCCACTATGAGGAGAAATTTCTGGTACTTTCAGGAGAAGACCAGGATGATCCTGCAGGGGTGTACAAACGTCCATGTCCTGCCAGCCCTAAGCAAGTTGTTCTTTCTTCTTCAGTAATCCTCTCAATAAATCTGCTGTCACTCTTAATCATTGCACACCACTTCTAACCACTGACCATGATATCTTCTCCCTCTCTTCTGCAAGCTCTACTGGCCTGCTCACGACATTGCAAGAAATGGCAGCCTCCTCTGAAAGTGCCATCGCTGGCCTCTGAGGAAGGGAGTTTTGGGGCCTCCGAGGAAGCATTGACAAGGTTGCCTCCTACACATCCACGAGCCCAGGTACTGACACCTCAGGGTGTACCATAGGTTTACAGAGTGTGGGACTACTGCGGCAGCTCTGCACAAGCATTCCGAGGACAGCTGGAGACCAGGTACCTGCGCAGCCCCAGGCAGGAGAGGATCCTGTAACGTCAGGGACTTTATCCCTATGCACAGCCAGGAACAGGAGTAGTAAACTGGGATGTGGAACACAATGGTCCTCATTGACCAGAGGCTGCAGCAGTACAGCAAGCCATGTGACTAGCTACCATGGAGAACCAGGTCCAGCACCTGTATGGTCTACAGGAGAGCGACCTATTCCTGTACTCCATCACACTTGACTTTTTGTTTGCTTAGTTGTAGCTATTACTATATAATGATAGGCCAACAGATCCATTGCAGAAGGTACTTTGTGGAGTTGCAATGTGCATTAAAGTAACTATTATTACAGTGAGCATAATTGACACTATTAATTCTCAAGATGATGCCTTGTATTATGAACAATCTACATGGTTCTCCACACGTTGCCTTCGAAGCTGCTCCCCTCGTTGGCTATCCAGAATTGAGTATGGTGGCTGACCTTTTTGGGGAGGGATCGACCTGAAACGGTGGTTCCTATATTTCTGCAAGAGTAATTATGGTCACTGGAACATGAATCACTGATGACATCTCTGGACAATGGGCCTTTGAAACACTAGAGGATGTCAAACATTCTCAGAACCCTGAACCCCTCATTAATTTCTGTCTGATGAGGCTGGGAGCTGGGGGACAGCAGGTATCCCTTCAGCCACCAAAGTGTTACCTGCATGGATATTCTATTGTGGGCAGGCAAATCCATATATATTCCTGAGAGATTAGAGCAAATATTCTGCATGATGTACTCCATGATACTGATTGAGTTTGATTTTATTGTAGTGTGAAGTTGGACTTGATGTGATGAGCCATGAATTTAGCCATTCTCTAATGGAGAGAGCTCATGTTATCAGGATTTTGAGGTAAGGTGGAGCTTAGCACGATGATGGACTCCTCCACTAATACCAATGTGAGCTTTTCTTGTGTCAGGAAAATCCGCCAAATGTCTCCACATCTGCTCCAGCGACAGTGAAGCAGTGGTAATAAAGTCTCAGTCATGATGTGTGACTTGGAAGGGAACTGGCAGATGTCGGTGTTCCCATGTTTCTGCTACCCTTTTCCTTCTAAATGTGGATGTTGAGCGTTTGGTCGGTACTGTCAGCCAGGGGCTTGGTGTGTTTCTGCAGTGAATCTTGTAAATGGTGCATGCTGCTGCCGCTGTGCAATGGTGATGGAGTTAACAAGCAATTATCACAAGACATGTGACTTTCAAGAAATGCCTTTTTGAAAAAGTCTACTGTCCTTTCATTGACTTCTTCTGAAAAATAAATCCAGGTACCCAGAATCCTTAAAACTGAATATATGTAAAAGTTCATAGCTGCACCCTAACAGAAGGTTGTTGAAATGATAGGTTAAAGCGTAAAATGTTCTGAGTTTAGAATTATGAAAATCTCTTAATGTAGAGAGTTGGGACCTGCTGAAGCTGCTTGATGCAATAATCTCCATTGTGAAGCATTGCAGATGCTATGCAGTCCCTCACTCGACAAGATTAATAGACAGCATAAACTCTCCTGTAGTGTCTTCCTATGGAAGGCCCATGTTGAATCATCTCTCCCAGTGTAACAATTTGTGGGCCAGCAATTACAGTTCCAAAGAAGAATGATCTATTAGGCTTGAAATGTTAACTCATATCCCTCTACCCACATGCTGCCAATCTGGCAGAGTTTCTCCCGCACTTTCAGTTTTTGTTATAATTCTCGCTCCTCTGTCTGCTGAAAGAATCCTCCTTCCAAGACTCAACTCTTTGTATTTGGCTGGAGCCATGATCTGTCTTCCTCATTCATCAAAGGGCTTGCCTGACTCTATCCCAATCCTGCTCCCACAGTGGCATTTGGGTACTTTATTTACCGAGATAAACATGGGAAATTTCTACCCTGCATGTCAGCCAAAATTCAGTTTGAGACTGGCAATCCTGAAGGAAAATAAGACAAACCTTTCTGAAAGTGTAATACCAATACTTATTTAAAATAAACATAGTAAACTTATTTCTAATAAAAAGCAGGATAAGTTAGTCATACATTTCAAATGAAAGATCTCAACCCAGAACATTGATTACAGTTTTATGGATGGTGCTTGTCCTGCTGAGTGTATCTAGTATTTTACATGCCCTTTGCAGTGCCATATCTTGGACACTGTATAAGGTTATGTTTTAGATGGTGAGACAGTATGGCTTGCAGAAGGAAACTGTATTTTTGTGTGCTTAAAAATTGACGTTCAGCATTCCCGAAACTTAAAAATGATGTCGAGGCCATCCCCAATCCTATCTGCAGATGCTTACAGAGCTCTCACCTGACTTGTATTAATTACATTAATCCTTCAGAATGGATATCGGAGCACAAACTGTAGGGATTTTCATGTTCATTCTTTTCTTTTATAAAAGTAGCTTAAGTGAAACAGTGCTCACTGTAGCTTTTAATGAATATGTAGCTGAACCTCTGAGGTAAGCAGTGATATCACTGCAATCTCGGTGGATGTGTGGGGGTGTTCTTCTAAGATGTTTGTGTCTGTACAGCAGAGCATGCTGCTCTGTAGCCTTACCATCATGTGCAGTGTAACAATAAACATAGTTTAACAGTTACTAATAAATCTGGCTTGAACTTTTATCATTATCATTATCATCAGACATTAGACCCTGATCAGACATTCATGAACTCCCCTTAGAAATACGCTGCAAAACCATCAACATGATATCAAGGAGGTAACATGGATAATCATCTCATTCTGGGATTCAGCTGTCTTTGACGTCCACAGTACGTATCAACTCATTTTATAAATAATTTGAAAAAACGCTAATGTCCCGAAATAATCAGAAGGCTGCATTCTGTGGCTGGCATCATGGGATTTACAAAGGGCATTTATCTTTGGGATCTGGGTGCAGGCTAATGGGGTGATACTTCTTTCTCTGTTGTATGTATAGATCTTTCATCTATGGGATTGCCTGAATTTAGGAAGGTGTTCCACTCCTCATTACTAATATGCTGTTCGGTGAGCAGAAAGATCACAAAAATACACTGTCAATTAGGATTTGAAACAATGTGTTTAATAATCCACCATTATCAATCACTAGGTGAAAGTGAAGACTGCAGATGCTGGAGATCAGAGTCAAGATTAGAGTGTGCTAGAAAAGCACAACAGGTCAGGCAGCATCCTAGGAGCAGGAAAATCGATGGTTCGGGGTGGAGAGATAAATGGGAGTGTGGTGAGGTTGGGGAGAAGGTAGCTAAGAAGAGTGCAATATGTGGATGGAGGTGGGGATGAAGGTGATAGGTCAGAGAGGAAGGTGGAGCGGACAGGTGGGAAGGAAGATGGACAGGTCACGAGGATGATGCTGAGAAGGCTTCAAAAGTGCCACATCCATTAAAGGTTCACCTGCACTTCCATAGATGTCATTTATTGTATCTGTTGCTCCCGATGCAGTCTCCTTTACATTGGGGAGACTGGACACCTTCTCGCAGAGCGCTTCAGGGAACATCTCCGGGACAACCGCATCAATCAACCACACCGCCCCGTGGCCGAACATTTCAATTCTCCCTCCCACTTTGCCGAGGACATGCAGGTCCTGGGCCTCCTCCACCGCCACTCCCTCACTGCCCGACGTCTGGAGGAAGGACGCCTCATCTTCTGCCTCAGAACACTTCAACCCCAGGGCATCAATGTGGACTTCATCAGTTTCCTCATTTCTCCCCGCCCCCCCCACGTTACCCCAGTTCCAACCTGCCAGTTCAGCACCATCCTCATGACCTGTCCTTCCTGCCAATCTTCCTTCCCACCTATCCGCTCCACCCTTCTCTCTGACCTATCACCTTCATCCCCACCTCCATCCAACTATTGCATTCTTAGCTACCTTCTCCCCAGCCCCACCCCCCTCTCATTAATCTCTCCACCTCGGAAGCTCCCAGCTTAATTCCTGATGAAGGGCTCCTGCCTGAAATGTTGATTTTCCTGCTCCTTGGATGGTGCCTGGCCTGTTGTGCTTTTCCAGCGCCATTCTAATCTTGACCATTATCAATCACTGTCTGGTGTCTGCTGTTCCCTGGTAAAATTGGAATGAAGCATTTCATTTGACTTTCTTTACATTAGTGAGAAAGGATTTGGGTAAACGTTAAATTTAGTGCAGAATATTTGAGTTCTTTACTAAGTTCTTGAAGCAATGTTCTTGGTGTCCTCCTGGGGTGTTCTGTATCATAAACTATTCCTTGGTTGCTTGGCTTTGACAAACAAAGTATTTAGCTGGCCTATAATTAGCACATTGTTATGTTGTAGCGCAGCAGCAGTAAGCAAGTGTATGCAACAGGGTGTGGAAATGCTATTCGATTTCAAGTTGAGGACTTGGAGTTAAATTCAGAGAGGCAGTTTAATTGTTGCAGCCAAAATAGGACTTATCATAATGCAGGACCTGTTGAGCAGAACTGCTGTAATGTACCTGCAGTTTAATGTTTGATTTTATTGCTGCTTGGTAATTAGCTTCCAGCTAGCAGTTGTTTGAGTGTTTTCAGAGTTTTTTGAGATGGCATTCTTTGTTAAAACTGCAACCAGATACTTCTAGGGAGCATGAAAGGCCATTGAAGAATTGACTGTTTCACTCTCTATAAATGCTGCCTGGCCTGCTGAGTATTTCCAGCATTTTCTATTTATTTCTCCTCATCTTGCATACTGACAGTTACTGTGTGCATTGTTGACTGCTTGTTTTTTAGAAGCTTATTTCCAGGACTCTATTTGTGTTGCAATTCTGGTACTGGTCATCCTTGATCACTGTAATGTCTGCCTTCACGTCTGAGTGAAGACACTGAATTGAAGTGAATTGAATTAACTTTATTGTCACATGTACTCAAATGAATACAGTGAAAAGTTAATAGTTGCTGCATTACAACACCATCTTAGGTGCAAAGATACCTGGGTGCAGATACTTAGGATCAAATTCTTATGAAACAAAACAAAATTAGAAGAATAAAGAAATAAATAGTCCAGCATTACAGTTTAAAGGAATAAATGAGAGAAAATACAGAGGGAACAAGTTCAGAATATCCATCTTTCCCACCCAGACCATACCACTGACCCAAATGTTACGATCTCCAGCTTATCGGAGACTGAATGTTAGACCCACACAACGTGCATTAACAATCATGAAGAAATTCTAATGTGCTGACCTCAATGGAAATTGTCCAGGGTGTTTGAACTTCTGATAGATGCATCTGCATCTCCCTGGATCCTCCATGGACTCATCTATCAGAAGTTCAAACACCCTGGGCAATTTCCATTGAGGTCAGCACATCAGAATTTCTTCATGGTTGTTAATGCACGTTGTGTGGGTCTAACATTCAGTCTCCGATAAGCTGGAGATCGTAACATTTGGGCCAATCGGAGACCGAGTCTTCAGACAGTTTAATAGGACATACCTGAGTAGTTACCCATGAAATGTTAGATTGACATTTCTGAAGAAGTCTCTGGACCCAAAACGTTAACTCTGCTTTTCTGTCTGCAGATGGCTACCAGATTTGCTGAGTTTTTC
The DNA here is from genome assembly GCF_004010195.1 of Chiloscyllium plagiosum. Lineage (NCBI taxonomy): Eukaryota > Metazoa > Chordata > Chondrichthyes > Orectolobiformes > Hemiscylliidae > Chiloscyllium > Chiloscyllium plagiosum. The sequence continues at coordinate 36,618,518 of NC_057725.1, forward strand.
TAGCAATTTCTGCTTTTGTTTCTGAAAAATCCAAGCCCCTCTCCTGAGGAAACTCCAGAATTAATTTATCCCCCACAATCCCTCATCCTGACCACCCTGCATTATACCCTAACCCAATACTGAGGCAAGGAGGAATACCTTCACTCTGACCATGCTGATTTTGGAATTCATTGTCTCTGAGGGCTGTGGAAGCTCAATCATTGAGTGTGTTCAAGACTGGGATTGATAGATTTCTATACACTGAAACCATCGAAGGATACAGTCATTGTCTACTTCATCACTGTTTCCCAGCACTATCAGTCCTGATCTCATTGAATGGGGGAGTGAGCTTGAAGAGCTAGGTGTCTTATTTCTTATGTACTTATGACTTGTTTCAATTACCCTTGTCCTGACCACCAAACTCTATCTTTCTGCCACCTTTATTAAAATTCATTCCCAGGATGAGGGCATCGCTGGCTAGGCCAGCATTTATTGCCCGACTTGGAGAGCAGTTAAATGTCAACCACATTGTGTCTGGAGTTACATGTAGACCAGGTAAGGACACTAGTGAACCAGATGGATTTTCTGACAATCAATAACTGTTTCATGGTCACCATGAGACCACGAATTCCAGATTTGTATTGAATTCATACTCCACCATCTGCTGTGGCAGGATTTGAACCTGCATCTCCAGAACATTACCTGGGCCACTGGATTAATAGTCCAGTGGTATTACCACTAGGCTATTGCCTCCCCCTGCCTGATCACTTTACCTGTCTACCTTACCACCCGCTCTACCCACCCAAGCGCCCTACCCATTCATTCATGCACCCATTCACTAAACTCACTCTCATTAATCTTCATGGTCACTATTTCTGATACTAGCTTTTTCTTCCAGATTTATTTGATTTATGGAATTTAAATTCCTGACTGACAGCTTGAACTCTTGTCGTCTGATAATTACTTCAGCCCCTAGACCAGTAATATTTTGTTATGTGCTTCCTTTATTTTCAAGGAGCTTGCCAGAGGAATGCTTTGAATTCCTCTTGTTTGGAGGAGAGAAGAACTAGTAGCCAGAATTCAGACAGTACAGGATTTAGATTACTTACATTTAGATTACTTACAGTGTGGAAACAGGCCCTTCGGCCCAACAAGTCCACACCGACCTGCTGAAGCGCAACCCACCCACACCCATTCCCCTACATTTACCCCTTCACCTAACACTACGGCAATTTAGTGTGGCCAATTCACCTAACATGCACATTTTTGGACTGTGGAAGGAAACCGGAACATCCAGAGGAAACCCACGTAGACACGGGGAGAATGTGCAAACTCCACACAGTCAGTCCCCTAAGGCCGGAATTGAACCCGGGTCTCTGGCGCTGTGAGGCAGCAGTGCTAACAGGATATCAGAGGGACATTCTGAGCTCGCCTGCACCTGCATCCCAACATCTACAGGGAAAAGCAGAAGATCTCACTTTGGCAGATGTTATTCACTGAGGCTCCATTTCCTGGTAATGACTGTGCACACAGACTGCTCGGAGGCATCACAATGTGCATGTCTGACTTCAAATTTAAGGCAATTGTCTGACTCACAATGAGATCAGAATATCTGACTCACACTGAGATGGGAATATCTGATTTAAATATCATGCTGATTTCTTTTTAATCAGCCCAGTTGCACCAGGTCATTTTTTATATTGTGCTGATAGAAATAAATCAGGACTCCAAATTTCTTTTTTGACTCCTAAAGTCAAAATACTACTTGAGATGACTCTGCTAACTGTCTCTATCAGAATGTCATACACCAAAGGAGAAGCTGCTGACCTCTGTTATCATGTGATTGCTATGCAGCATTGGGCTTAAACATGTGCAGGGATGTTGCTCTTCAGCTGTGATTTGAAGCATGGCTGTATTGTTTTGCTAGAGACAAAAAAAAATGCAGATGCTGGAATCCATGGCACACAAGCAGGAGGTTGGGAGAGTACAGCAAGCCAGGCAGCATCAGGGGGTGGAGAACTCAATGTTTCAGGTGTAACCCTTCTTCAGGACTGGGGCTGGGTGTAAAGGGAGCTGCAGATAAAGGGGGTGGAGGGGGAAGGATAGTGAGGTGGAGATAGTTAGAGACAGGTAAAGGATATGACCTGGTTGGTCAATGGGAGGGATGAATCCAGTCGGTGGCTGAGAGGAATTGAAAGGAACGGAGGGGGAGAGGCTTGTGGCAATGCTGACTTACAGGGCGTATAGAAAGTGTACTCCAAATTGTATTCTCTCTATTCCTCAATCTCAGCTGATCATAGATCATGGGGCAGCTAGCATAAACGTTTCAGTTATACTTTGCAAACCTCCTTCAAGAAGATTACAACTATAAAACTGCAATCAGCTCAAAAATGTTGAAAATTACCCAAGTAAGATTTGCACCCAAAAAAGCAGGACAAACCTGCCCTCCCACATACCACTCCATCTGTCTACAGTTAATCATTAGCAGGTGTTGGGAGCTTTCATTGACAGTGCTATATAGTAGCTTTTACTCCACAATAACGTGCTCAGTGATGCTCAGTTTGACCTCTGCCAGGGCCACTCAGCTCCTGACCTTGCTATGCCTAACTCCAAACATGGATAAAAGTGCTGAATTCCAGAGTTGAGGTGAGAGTGACTGCTCTTGACCTTAAGAACTGCATTGACAGAGTTTGACATCCATTGACTGTACCTTTGCTCCATCTCCTTGGAATCATGTTGGAGTCATACCTAGTACAAAAGAAAGGGATTCTGTCAACTTAGCTCCAGGACATCATTTCAGGAGTTCTTCCTGATTGATTAGAAAATATCTATCTATTCACAGATGTTATAACACCAGAAGGTGGATTTGAAGCCAGCCTTCCAGTTTCACTGCGTAATGAGAGCCTTGGCATTCCTCAGGAAATGGATTCATTAGGTCTGGAGAGGAGATATCTGCTGACAATTGCATAATATTCAGTCCTATTCACAACTCCTCATTCTGAAGCAGATCTGGTCAGCATATAAATATCTCTGACAAAGACAATCTAATCATCTCCCATTGTGACCTTATAGAGGTTTACAAAATTATGAGGGGCATGGATAGGATAAATAGACAAAGTCTTTTCCCTGGGATCAGGGAGTTCAGAACTAGAGGGCGTAGGTTTAGGGTGAGAGGGGAAAGATATAAAAGAGACCTAAGGGGCAACTTTTTCACGCAGAGGGTGATTCGTGTATGGAATGAGCTGCCAGAGGATATGGTGGAGGCTGGTACAATTGCATCATTTAAGAGGCATTTGGATGGGTATGTGAATAGGAAGGGTTTGGAGGGATATGGGCCGGCTGCTGGTAGGTGGGACTAGATTGGGTTGGGATATCTGGTCGGCGTGGACAGGTTGGACCGAAGGGTCTGCTTCCATGCCATACATCTCTATGACTCTACCGTCACTGAGTCTGTCACTATCAATATCCACAGAGCTAATACCACAAGCTGAAGCGGACAAGCCAAGTAAATACAGTGGCTAAAAGAGCAGGCCTGTGGTGATGAATTCACCTGGTAACTCTCAAATCCTGACCAACATCTAACAAGGCCAAATTCGGGACTTACATGGCATACTTTCCATGTGCCTGAATAAGTGTAGCTTGCAAGAAACTCTCTCCATCTAAGACAAAGCAATCCACTCGATTGGCATCCCATTCAACACCTTTGACATTCACTCCCTCTCCAACCAATGCACTATGGCAGTAATGTGTACTATGTACATGATGCACTGCTGTAACTCACCAAGGTTCCTCTGCCTACACCTAATCATTCTGTGAGTTTTATCACTTAGAAAGAAGGACATAGGTGACAGATACAAGAACACCACTTCCTGAAAGTTCACCCCCAAGCCATACCCCATCCTGACATGAAACTACTGCACTGTTCTTTCACTGTTGCTGGGTCAAAATAATAAATTTCCCTCCCTACACTATGTTGATTGGAGCAATTTAAAAAGACAGCTTACCATCAGCTTCTCAAAGGCAATTAGGAATGGGCAATAAATAGTGGCTTAGCCAATAATGTCCACATCCTGTGAAAGAGTAAGAAAACCCCTCATTGACCGTGCACTGACCATCTGACTGAATGACTCACCAGAGAGTTTTTATTTAATTTGGAATGGGAGCAATGGAGTTGAGAAAGGTGAAATGTAGGCTTACAAAACAAAAGTATATGACAGCATTACTGGGCAGCTATTTGGCCCGAAACATTGATTTTACTGCTCCTCGGATGCTGCCTGAACTGCTGTGCTTTTCCAGCACCACTCTCATCTAAACATTTCGATAACAAACCCAGAGAGGAACAGGAAGTATGCAAACATAGAAAAACAAATAGAGCAAATAGAGTCAAAGGGTGAATAATGGTTTTAAAAAAAAGGGCAAAAATTAGTGGCTTCTTACTTAAGCACATATAGTGAATATTATGCAATAGTCTGACAAAAGAAGGGGCCATATTGGACCTGGTGTTGGGGAATGAGCCAGGCCAGGTAGTAGAAGTTGCAATGGGGGATTTCTTTGGGAATAGTGGCCACAATTCTATAAGTTTTAGAGTACTCGTAGACAAAGATGAGTGGTCCTAAGGGACGAGTACTAAACTGGGCCAAAGCCTATTACATCAAAATTAGGCAGGAGCTGGGAAATGTGAATTTGACACCTCTATTTGAAGGAGAGTTCACATTTGATATGTGGGACGCTTTCAAAGATAGGTTGAAGATAGTGCAGGATAGGCATGTCCCTTTGAAAATGGGATAGGAAAGGCAAGATTCGTGAACCATGAATGACAGGAGAAATTGTGCGACTAGCCAAGAGGAGAAGGGAAGCATATATAAGGTCCAGGCAGCTAAGAATAGAACGGCTTGGGAGGAATAGCGGGAGAGTAGGACTATTCTTAAACAAGGAATCAAGCGGGCTAAGAGGGGTTGTGAAATAACTTTAGCAAGCAAAATTAAGGAGAATTCCAAGGCCTTTTATTCTTATTTTAGAAGCAAGAGAGTAACCAGAGAAAGGATTGGTCCATTAAAGGATAAGGAAGGAAGGTTGTGTGTTGAGCCGGAGAAAATGGGTGAGATTCTCAATGATTACTTTGTATCAGTTTTCGCTGATGAATGGGATGTGATGAATGCTGAGATTAGAGATAGAAATTTGTTTACTCTGGATCGCGCTGACATAAGGAGGGAAGATATGTTGTGTAGGCTAAAGGATATTTAGGAGGACAAATCCCCAGGACTGGATGCGGTCTATCCCAGCTTGCTGAGGGAGGCAAGAGAGGCACTGTCAGATAACTTTGTAGCACCCTTAAACACTGGTGAGGTGCTGGAGGACTGGAGAGTTGCTCATGTTGTCCCCCTGTTCAAGAAGGGTAGTAGGAATATTCCAGGTAACTACAGATTAGTGAGCCTGATGTCAGTGGTGGGAAAGTTGCTGGAGAGGGTACTGAGGGATAACATCTATTTATATTTGGAAAAGAATGGGCTTATCAGTGATAGGCAACATGGTTCTGCGCTGGGTAGATTGTGTCTTACCAACTTAATAGAGCTCTTTGAGGAAGTGACCAAGTTGATAGATGAAGCAAGGGCTGTAGATGTCATTAATATGGACTTTAGTAAGGTATTTGATAAGGTTCCTCATGGTAAATGAATGGAGAAAGTGAAGTCACATGGTGTGCAGGGTGTTCTAGCTCGGTGGATAAAGAACTGGTTGAGCAACAGGAGACAGAGAGTAGTAGTTGAAGGGAGTTTCTCTCAATGGAGAAAGGTGACCAGTCGTGTACCACAGAGATCAGCGCTGTGGCCACTGTTCTTTGTGATATACATAAATGATCTGGAAGAGGGCATTGTTGATCTGATCAGTAAGTTTGCAGATGACTTGCAGATTGGTGGAGTAGCAGAAAGGGGACTGTCAAAGAATACAGGAGAATATAGGTAGACTGAAGAGTTGGGCGGAGAAATGGCAGATGGAGTTCAATCCAGGCAAATGTGAGGTGATGCATTTTGGGAAGTCTAGTTCTAGAGCGAATTATACAGTAAGTGGAAGAGCCTTGGGAAAAGTTGATGAGCAGAGAGATCTGGGAGTTCAGGTCCATTGTACCCTGAAGGTGGCTGCACAGGTAGATAGAGTGGTCAAGAAGGCATATGGTATGCTTGCCTTCATCGGATGGGGTATTAAGTATAAGAGCTGGCAGGTCATGTTAAAATTGTAAAAGACTTTGTTTTGGCTGCATTTAGAATACTGTGTACAGTTCTGGTCGCCGCATTACTAAAAGGATGTGGACACTTTGGAGAGGGTGCAGAGAAGGTTTAGATTAGATTCAATTCGATTCCCTGCAGTGTGGAAACAGGCCCTTCAGCCCAACAAGTCCACACCGATCCTCTGAAGGGCAACGCATCCAGACCCATTTCCCTCTGACTAAGGCACCTAATGCTATGGACAGTTTAGCATGATCAATCTACCTGGCCTGCACATCATTGCACTGTGGGAGGAAACCCACGCAGACACGGAGAGAATGTGCAAATTCCACACAGTCGCCCAAGGCAGGAATCGAACCTGGGTCCCTGACACTGTGAGGCTCCAGTGCTAGCCACCGTGCCACCGTTTATGAGGATGTTGCCTGGTATGGAAGGTGCAAGCTATGAAGAGAGGTTGAATAGGTTAGAATTGTTTTCTAGAGGTTATTGAGGGGAGGGACCTGATTTAAGGACCACAAAATCATGAAGGGTATGACAGGGTAGATAGAGTTAAGGTTTTTCCCAGGGTGAGGGATTCAATAACGAGAGATCACAGGTTCAAAGTGAGCAGTGAAAAGTTTAAGGGGAACATACGTGGCAAGTACTCTACACAGAGGGTAGTAGGTGCAAACGCGTTGCCAGCAGAGGTAGTAGAGGCAGGCATGGTAGATTCATTTAAGGTGCATTTGGACAGATGCATGAGTAGGTTGGGAGCAGAGGGATGCAGATGCTTAGGAATTGGGCAATAGGTTTAGACAGTGGATTTTGATCGGCTCAGGCTTGGAGGGCCGAAGGGCCTGTTCCTGGGCTGTAACTTTTCTTTGTGCTTTGTTCTTTGTTCTTCTTTGTTTTAGGAATACGATAAAAGAATTAATGGGACAAAGAGGTTAATGTGGTGATCCATTTTGGAAGTATGATTACAGGGAGAAGCTGAGAATTAAACATTTGGGGGATGGGTTTTTTTGAGAGGTCGGAAGGAAAGGATGTTTTGTTAGTACAGGATGGAATAAAGATGATAGTATGTAATTATCTTGGATTGGAAGACCTAGAATCCATTTGAGTTGAGGTATGAAATAAAAAGAGGAAGAAAAATCTATAGCAGCCTATAGGTTAGGGAACAAATCAGGAAATAATGAAGCTGTGAGAAAGTAAATTAGTCTTCAACCTTCATGTAGATTAGGAATATCAGACAGGCAGATATAACAATGAGGGAAACCTCATAGAACGTATTCTAGAACATTATTAGATTAGATTCCTTACATCAGGTACTTCAGCCCAACAAGTCCACACCGACCCTCCGAAGAGTAACCCACCAAAACGCATTTGCCCCTGACTAATGCACCTAGCATTAGGGGCAATTTAGCATGGCCAATTCACCTGACCTGTGCCTCTTTGGACTGTGGGAGGAAACCAGAGCACCCAGAGGAAACCAACACAGACACTGGGAGACACAGAGAAACTCCCAAGACCAGAATTGAACCCAGGTCCTTGGCATTGTGAGGCAGTGTTGCTAACCATTGAGCCACTGTGCTGTTGTGGATCCCAGGGATAAGGCTATTTTGGATCTGGTAATGTGTAATGGGGCAAGTTTAATAAATGGGGGCTCTCAGAATAAACATTCACCTCAGAAATAGTGATTATGAAAGGGGTTTTGCAAAAAAGATGGACAAGAAACAATGGCAGATGTTTAAGAAAATAGTTCACACTTACAAGAAATAGAGGAAAAAGGATACAAGTAATGGGATAAACAATGGGATTGTCATTCAAGGAACATAAGTATAGCATCAATCTGAAAGAAAACACACACAATGTGGCAAAGACTAGTAGTAAATCAGAGAATTGGGAACATTTAAAGAATCAATAAAACACGAAAACAAAAGAAGAAAATAAACGTTTTAGTGTAAATAAGCAAGTGATATCAAAATAGACAACAAAAAGCCTCTATAAAGATGTAAAAAAGAGGAGGGAGGCCAAGATGAACATAGACGCATTAGAGAATGAGAATGTAGGAATAATAATGGGGAATGAGGAAATGGCCATTGAATAAATATTTTGTATTCGTCTTCACAGTAGAAGACGCTAAACTTTTGAAAAATACTAACTAATCAAGAGGCAAAAGGGACGAGGAAATAAGTACAATAACTCTCTCTAAAGAAAAAGTGCTCAAGAAACCTCATAAAGGCTAATAGGTCTCCTGGACTTGATAGAATACATCCTAGGATATTAAAGGATATAGTAGACATAATGCATGCACTGGTCATAATCTTCCAAGAATATTTAGATTCTGGAGAGGGTCGAGACAATTATAAAACTGCCAATGTAACCCTTATTCAAAACAGGCAACAGACAAAAAAAAATCACCATTGAGCTGTTAGCTTAACATTTGTCATTAAGAAAATTTTAGAGCCTGTTCTATAGGATGTAACAGCAGAGCATTTAGAAATTCCTAATATGACTAAGCAGACCCAGCATGGTTTTGTGAAGGGCAATTCATATCTAACAAATTTATTTTAACTTATTGAAGAGGTAACAAGGCAGATAGATAATGGGGAACCTGTAGATATAATATATTTCCAAAAGTCTAATAAGACACTACACACTAGACAAGATAAGATAATAACCCATGCTATAGAGCGTAGTATATTAGTAGTATAACATATTGGCCCACCAACAAAAGACAGTGTTGGGATAAGGGGCCATTTTCAGGTTAGCATCCTGTATCTAGTGGACTGCCACTGAGATTAGTGCTTGGGGCATGGTTAATCACAATGTATATTAATAGATTGGATGAGGGAAGTGAATGTACGAGTGCTAAGATTGCAGATGAATGAAATAGGTGGGAAGCCAAATGGTGAAGATGCCACGTGGAGTGTACATGGACAGGTTGTGTGTGGACAAAAGCTTGGCAGATATGATGTGGGAAAATGTGCAGTAATGCAGTTTGGCATAAGCAGTCCTTGAGAAGTGGGATAGGTTACTAAGCTATCTGTCTCAGGAGAATAGAAAGCAGATGAAAGATTTGTTACTGTAGTCTAAGAACATATGTAAGAATCAGATGGGGAGGACTACTGCTATTGTACACAAAGTAGACATAGGGAATGCTGTTCTGATAAAACAACACCCCTATTGGCTAATCCTTTCAAAGCTTGACAGGTCCAGATGGAGGTGGAGGCCATGTTCGATGAGGACATCATCGAACCAAGCCAAAACGAATGGAGTTTGACGATCGTCTTAGTTCCCAACCCAGATGGGAGTCAACGATTCGACATGGATTATCAGAAGGTCAACACCGTTACAAAATCAGACTCATAAGCAATTCATAGATTGGAGGACTGTATCAAGAAAATCGAATAAGCCAGTTACATCACCAAGTTGGACTTAATGCGTGGTTTTTGGCAGGTACCTTTATCAGAGACAGAGAAAGGTGCGTTTGTAACCTCAAATGGGCGATATCAGTTTAAAGTGATGACCTTTGGGATGAAGAATGCACCCACCACATTCCAAAGACTCATGAACAGATGTGTGGCTGTGTTAACAAACTGTGCAGTCTATTTGGACAATGTAGTGATCCTTAAGCCCTGGAAAGATCATACAAAACAGTTGGCAGAGTTCTTTGAACCACTACAAGAAGCAAAACTGGTGATAAACTTAAATTAAACTGAATTTGTGAAAGCAGAGGTGATGTTCTTGGGACATAACGTCAGTTGTGGAAGGTTGACCCCGTGGAACACAAAAATGAAGACCATCGAGGAATTTCCATGACCAACCTCAAAGAAAGAAGTACTCCAATTTTTTGGACTCAACTGATTCAATCAGAAGTTTGTTTCAAACTTCAGCAGTGTAGTGGCACTGTTAATCGATTTGCTGGAGAAGAACATAAAGTTTCGGTGGACAGAACAATGTCAGGAGGCTTTCGACCATTTGAAATCAATATTAACCAGTTTTAGCTGCATCAAACTTTTCAAAACCTTTTAAAGTCACCATCGATGCTAGTGATATCGGAGTTGGAGCTGTACTCCTACAGGAAGATGAAGATGGGATTGAACTGTCAGTTGGTTCCTTTTCGAAGAACCTCAACATCCACCAGAGGGAAAACTCCATGATCGAAAAAGATCTATTGAGTTTGGTACTAGCCTTACAACATCTAAATCGTATGTCACTAACAATGTGTCGGAGATGGTTGTGTACATGGATCACAATCCGCTTACATTCTTAGAATGCTTTAAAGACAAGAATGTAGAACATAGAACATAGAACAATACAGCACAGAACAGGCCCTTCGGCCCACGATGTTGTGCCGAACATTTGTCCTAGCGTAAGCACCCATCCATGTACCTATCCAATTGCCACTTAAAGTTCGCCAATGATTCTGACTCTGCCACTCCCACAGGCAGCGCATTCCATGCCCCCACCACTCTCTTGGTAAAGAACCTACCCCTGACATCTCCCCTATACCTTCCACCCTTCACCTTAAATTTATGTCCCCTTGTAACACTCTGTTGTACCCGGGGAAAAAGTTTCTGACTGTCTACTCTACCTATTCCTCTGATCATCTTATAAACCTCGATCAAGTCACCCCTCATCCTTCGCCGTTCCAACGAGAAAAGGCCGAGAACTCTCAACCGATCCTCGTACGACTTCCTCTCCATTCCAGGCAACATCCTGGTAAATCTTCTCTGCAACCTCTCCAAAGCTCCCACATCTTTCCTAAAGTGAGGCGACCAGAACTGCACACAGTACTCCAACTGTGGCCTAACCAAAGTCCTGTACAGCTGCAACATCACTTCACAACTCTTGAATTCAATCCCTCTGCTAATGAACGATAATACTCCATAGGCCTTCTTACAAACTCTATCCACCTGAGTGGCAACCTTCAAAGATCTATGTACATAGACCCCAAGATCCCTCTGTTCCTCCACCTGACTAAGAACCCTACCATTAACCCTGAATTCCGCATTCTTATTTGTTCTTCCAAAATGGACAACCTCACACTTGGCAGGGTTGAACTCCATCTGCCACTCCTCAGCCCAACTTTGCATCATATCTAAGTCCCTCTGCAGCCGACAACAGCCCTCCTCACTGTCCACAACTCCACCTATCTTCGTATCATCTGCAAATTTACTGACCCACCCTTCGACTCCCTCATCTAAGTCATTAATAAAAATTACAAACAGCAGAGGACCCAGAACTGATCCCTGCGGAACTCCACTTGTAACTGGGCTCCAGGCTGAATATTTACCATCTACCACCACTCTCTGCCTTCGACCGGTTAGCCAGTTTTCTATCCAATTGGCCAAATTTCCCTCTATCCCATGCCTCCTAACTTTCCGCATAAGCCTACCATGGGGAACCTTATCAAATGCCTTACTAAAATCCAAGTA
>NC_057725.1:36630572-36639752 GCF_004010195.1 Chiloscyllium plagiosum
GGTACATACGTATCAAGGACACGTCGTATCTGTTCCTTGAAAAAGTTCCACATTTCAATGACATCCTTCCCTGGCAGCCTTTGCTCCCAACTTATGCTCCTCAGATCCTGTCTTACAGCATCGTATTTACCCTTCCCCCAATTGTAAAACCTACCCTGTTGCACGCACCTATCTCTCCATAACCAAGGGGAAAGTCACAGAATTGTGGTCACCATCACCAAAATGTTCACCCACTAACAAGCCCATCACTTGTCCCGGTTCGTTACCAAGTACCAAATTCAATATGGCCTCCCCTCTGGTCGGGCAATCTACCACTGCTATTTGAAAAATGTGTGATTATTTTGGCCTCCCCTCTGGTCGGGCAATAGCCCCTGCTATTTGAAAAATGTGTGACTATTTTGTTGGAACTTATGTTACAGAATTTTAATTTAAAAATCATACATGTTGTGGGTTATCAGAATGCATTATCGTGGATTTAACTGAAAAAGTTTAGATGAGATTTATACATAGAGGTATATGGGAAGAAGTTAAGGTGAACTTATATTGAAGTTATTTGTATGCCAGGATAATGTGTTTAAAAAATAGAAAAAATAATGAAGTCATCTTTTCAATATGATGGTTCTTTTTTTCTTAAGGGGGAGGTATTATGAAGATATGGGTGTACTGTACCTTTAAGAGAGTTAAAAGCTATCAGAACTGCCTAACAGCACCAAGTGTTCTGAATGATGTAACACTATAACACTTGGTTGAAAGCTAGATTAGCTAGGTTGCCTGGAAATGACAAAACAGATTTGAAATAGGCCAATCAGTTTAAATTATACACCGAAAGGTACCAAATTCAAATCATGTTTGAATTTAGTATATTGACAATCTTGAAAGCCAATGACACAATCCGATGCTTTAGGGGTATAAGACTGGGAAAAATTGAACATTTGGGAGGAGCACTGCAAAGTCAAGGACATCTGCAGACTGCTCGGAGAATGGCTCTTAAACATACTTTTAGCGATCCATGACCTGTGAAGTATAATCCCTAAGAAGAAGAAAAGAAGACTCAGGAAGATCCTAAAAAAAGATGGCTGATTTTGAAAACTTGAATTTTTGGTAAATAGTAATTGTGAGTTTTATTGGACTAGTGTTATAGAAGGGAAAGTAAAAGATAGGTTAGAGGAATGAGTTGTAAATTGTTGTTAATTGTTAGTTATTTATTCTCTTTTATACTTTAAGAAATAAATTTATTAGTTTTACTTTAAATAGTTCTTGGCCTCTCGAATTTTCACAGATTATTACAGGGAATGAATCTTTTCTGTGTTGCTGCTTTAAATTAAGCAGGAGGGTTTCCCTCGTGTCGGAACAATAATAAAAACCTGTCTCCAGAAAGAGGATTACTTCTGCTCCCCATTATTTCTGACACAGCAGCAAAGCCCAATTCTCTCTCAGACTCCCCCAGCAGTAGTTCTTTGTTCTATGAGATACTGTGAAAGGTGCCAGACCAGCACCTGACAGCTTAGTGTGTTTATGTTAGTGTTTCTCTCCCCAGTTTGATAATATTGCTCCAAACTGAGGTGCTTACCAGAAATCCTAATTATATATTCCCTTGCAGAATTATCTGTTTACTCTCAGTTAAAAGGACCTTTTGAAAATAAAATTGGCTGGCCAACATTGCTTCTCTGTTCTCCAATCAGCAACAATCACAAATATCCTATTCATTTCAAAACCAAAAGAAATGCAGATGCTGTGCATCGGAAACAAAAACAGAGTGCTGGAAAAGCTCAGCAAGTTTGGCAGCATCTGAGAGAAATTGTTTTGAGGAAGGGTCATTGGACTCAAAATGTTAACTCTGATTTCTTTCCACACATACTGCCAGGCTGAGCTTTTCCGACAATTTCTGTTTTTGTTTCTGTTCATGTTCATTTCATTTTTTCTTTGTAATATCTTGCTGCATGCTTTTTCATACTGCTTTTGATAAACGAAAAGATGGTGAAAGGTTCGCGTTTTGTTTTGAAAAGATTTGTAGCTCATATCACCAGCGCTTCACCAGAGACTCTCTCTGATGTTACCTAGTATGGTGAGGAAATGTCTGAAAACAAATCTTCCAGTTCAGTGAGCTAACTTACATATTTATGGTGAAAGGTTATCGGGGATAGGCAGGAATAGAGAGCAATCAGATCAGTCACTGTCTTATTAAATAGTGCAGCAATATCAAGGGCTGAGTGGCGTATTCCAGCTCCTAAGTTTGTAAATTTGTCTGCACAAAATAGCTTTTCCGTCAAACTAAGAACAGTCACAGCACAGAATGAGGAACTTTGAAATAAACATTAAACAAAATGCAGGTTATATTTCTTTAACAGGTGCAGGATGCTTTGAGATGAATTCTGGTCCCCTAGCCAGTAAAATTGTTTCCAGTGACTTTGCCACTATAGTCAGAGCCACACTAGATCTTCAGTATAATAAACATCAAATTGTTCCAGGTTGAAGTTAAGAAACCTTGGCTGGAATTTAATCGTATGAATCCATATTAAACATGGCTATTGTCCTGGAATTGCTCATTAATTTTAAATGTTCATTACTACTACGAAATTGGAAAACACGATACTCGTGAACACTGATATCTTGCACTTTAATGGATATGAAAAGGATGTCAACAGAGTCAGTATTGGAATGAAAAATCTGTTGGGAAAGTAACAGTCTTAGAAGACTTCCAGTCTTTTTATTCTGAGTAGCATGCAGTTACAGTGATCTGAGGATATTTCTAATTGCTGCGTTAGATTAATACAAAATTGTCTATTCTAGTTCCTGGGGAGGGACAGAACGTCCACTGGTATCATGTATACTTATGCTCTGCACCTGAAAGCCAAATGGAATAAATTGTTAGAATTTTCAAAAGAGTGAGACCGATTCAGTAGCAGACTGAAGTTTTAAATTCATGTCAAAATTTTGCCAACCAATTACTTGGATTTTGGATTCAAATAATAAAAAAATACCCTTTTGAGAAATACAAATAAACTTCTCGCTCCACTTTTACTTATTGTTGTATTATGTGCTTAAAAGTTTCATTCCCCTACTTGTTTTGGCCCACTAAAGAAATTCTGAGCAGATCTGATTGCTGTCCAACTGCCAGAACAAAATCAATGGTGTAATTTTGTATTTTTCACCATTGATTTTCCAGATTTACAAGTAGCCTTTTTAAAATTTCTCCTGTTGACGAATTTTGCGTTGTGCAGCATTTGTCACTTATCTGAAATGAATCCATATGGAATGTCCAAACTTAGAAATAATCATTTCAATATTTCTGTCGGGATGTACAAAAGTCATTCTGGACTGGGTTGAGGAAACCTTGAAGTAAGGAGAAATGTGTTTCCAGATTCTCCCTGTGAATTATAGTTTTCTTTTTTTTTTTACAGACTGAGATAATTATGATCCTGGTTTGCTAAGATCCCAGATCAGACTGCCAAACCAATGTTAAGATTTGGCTAGGGACCACCAACATTTTTGCTAAAGTTTGACATCCCAGGTGCTTCCTAAAAGAATAAAGCCATAAAATTCCACATGTTTGAAAAAGCAGAATAAACTTTGCAAAATAAGAATAGTAATTTATATTGTATATTCAGTTTATATTCTAATGTTAAAATTGCTATGAGGTAAATTTGGGTAACAGACTAACTGTGGTCAAAAACCATACAGGGACACACCAAAGAGCAAACGTGAATAAGGCAGAGACCAAAGACTTTTCAAAAACCACCCCCTTGCTCCCAGATATTAGTGACACAGTGAGTCATACAAAGGCATTAAAGCTTTATATCAGCTTTCAATTCTTTACCTGCAAAGATATAGATTTTGAATTGTCTCAAAATCAGCTCGAATTGACTCAACCACATCCTGGTAGCTCACTCTGCTTTTGTGGGATAACACTCCCTTAGATTCTGGAAGCTGCACTCCAGCACCTACTCATGGGAACAATTCCAAATTGGTACAGATAGCTAGCTTTGCTCAGCTAGTACTATTTCTAAGTTTCTTTAAGCTCTAATGCTTCTCTGCTGCAGCAAACAAATACTTCTTGTCAGCTACCTCCACTTCCATTCTTAGTTGTGCTGAACTATCAATGGCTCACAGACTTCCTTCAAACCTTCACAGCTCCCATGACCTTTCCTGAACCCTAATGCAAACGTTCAGCTGCACCTACTGACTTCCAGAACTTCTCTAATTCCAGCTTCGTGAAGCAATCAAATAACTGTTGGGTTTTCTTCAGCCCTCAGTACACACAGACCTGCTACTGAGAAGGTGGCTGAAGGCTGAAGTACTTTTCCTGCAAGGACCGTATTCCTTTGCTTCTATTCATCTGATCCTAATCATTGAACTGCTATTCACTGAGTCTTGAACTGATCTGGGTGACTTATTAAAATCTTGCAACAAGTCCTGTCCTTGTTACTAGACAAAATCAAATGTAACAAATTTTGGAACACCAAACGTTCACTGAATGTTACAATTTCCATAAACTGCTGGGATTTACCCGACAAGACCACATCAAATATTGGAAGAAAGAAAATTCCACAAGCATGGAGTCAGGTGTGGAGGCAGGTCTCGATGAACTACCAGAACTGGTACAGGATTGATCCAATACTGTTAGCTTTATTCTGCACAACAATCTCGTCATCTGGCTAACTAGCCAACAGCAGTAATGTAACTCCTTGCAAACATGGCTTCTTTTCTTCTTATTCTTCTCTGTTGATAGAAATACACTTTAAATGGGCCTGTTATGTTTGCTAAGGGAAGCTTGAAATTCTGATTGACAACCAGCATCAAAACTGTCTTCCTCAATCACTTTCTCCACAACAGATTTTGTCATTTCAGTGGACTAAATCAGCAGTGAGGCAGTTTTGCTCTCTTTATTCTAGTAATTTTCTAATTTATCCATTCCTAGAGCACATCTCCCATCACACACTTGATCAGTTTTCTGGGAGGTGGAATTGGTCCTTGGCTTCGAGATTGCTGGCATTCCTTATTCCAATTCTTTTTTGATACTTGTTCCTGAAAAGAAATTCTCAAAGAATTGAGATGTTTTGTACAGGAGCTTCCTCCAAATTGGTTTCTTCTGAATGATGGTCATTGACATCTATGTTACATTTCATGAGAGAAGCTTTCAGGGAGTCTTTGCAATGCTTCCTTTGTCCTCCTGTCTTTTCAGCGCTTTCCTTTCGCTGGGCAAAAATGATTTGCTTTGTCAGTCAGAATGTGGGCACCCTAAGAATGTGGCTGGCCCATTGGAGTTAGACAGATGATCATGATCTCATTTGGTAAATGGGGATCTTTGAGTGCATATTCCCAATGGATTAGCCTGGGCCTCTGGATTACTGGTCTAGTGACATTACCATTATGCCATTATTTCTCCATAAGTAGACATTTTACTTTCAAAAAGAAATGTATAGTGGCTAACTGACTTTGAAACAAATCAGGTTATTATTTTTTCGCCCTTTGTGTCTGCCAAATATGCATAGAATTGTTCAAACCTGGAAGTTAACCTTGTTGTGTGGTCAGGAAATAAAAATGTAAATGAGCTTTTTGAACATTTCACTGAGAAGATATTGAAAATGCAACAAATCTTTCTGGAAATAGCTAGCTCAAATACCTACATATACTCATGTTCAATGACCATTCAGACTTGTTGGCTGTTTGATTAAATTCCTGCAATTGAGGGAAACTTATTCTTTCAAAATGAAATGCAAATGGCTGAGGCTCGAATCACATTATCTGTCAATGGTTGTGTTGTCAGAGATCATTTGTGGAGACAATGGGAGTATAGATATTTGTGGGCGGCACGGTGGTTAGCACTGCTGCCTCACAGCGCCAGAGATCCGGGTTCAATTCCTGCCTCAGGCGACTGACTGTGTGGAGTTTGCACGTTCTCCCCGTGTCTGCGTGGGTTTCCTCCGGGTGCTCCGGTTTCCTCCCACAGTCCAAAAGATGTGCAGGTTAGGTGAATTGGCCGTGCTAAATTGCCCATAGTGTTAGGTAAGGGGTAAATGTAGGGGTATGGGTGGGTTACGCTTCGGCGGGTCGGTGTGGACTTGTTGGGCCGAAGGGCCTGTTTCCACACTGTAAGTAATCTAATCTAATCAAGTAATCTAATCTAATCTAATCATATTTGGTCACTGGACAGAAACCAGTTTGTGAGAAGAAACTTTTGTTAATACAGTTTTGAGGGCAGTCTATGTCAGTCAGTCTGGAAGACAGGATGAGCACAGAAGAAAGAGATTCCACCTAGCTAAAGAAAGGACACTGCCTAGAACCTGGTTAATTTCCAGCCTTGGTTCAAACATGGACAAAAGTTAAGTTCCAGAGGTGAGGTGACCATGACTGAACTTGGCATCAAGATCCCATTTGACCAAGAATGGCATCAAGGAGCTCTAGTAAAACTGGAATTAATGCAAATTAAGTTTAAGAGAGTTAAAGAAGTTTTCTACTAGTTGCAGTCATTGCACAAAGGAAGATGGTTGTGGTTGTTAGAGATCAGTAATCTCAGCTGCAGGACATCTCTGCAAGAGTTCCACAGGATGGTGTTCTAAGCATCCTCAGCTGCCTCATCAATTACCTTCCCTCCATAAGTTTAGAAGTGGGGACATGCACTAAAGATTACACAATGTTCATTAGCAACTCCTCAGATACTGAAGCAGTCCATGTCCAAATGCAGATCTGGATAATATCCAGTTTGGGTTGAAAAGTGGCAATTAATTTTCATGCCACTCATGCTAGGGAATGACCATCTCCAGTAAGATCCAATATAACAACTTCCCATTGACATTCAATGGCTTTATCATCACAGAATTCGCAACTACTGACATTTTGATAGTTACCGTAAACCAGAAACAGAACTGGACCAGCCACATAAATAGAATGGCTACAGGAACAGTCAGACTCTAGGAATCCTGCAGCAGGTAACTCTCCTCCTAACTCCCCAAAGACTGCCCACTCTCTACAAAGCACAAGTCAGGAGTGTGATGGAATATTCTCCACTTGCCTGGGTGGATGCAGCTCCCAACAACATGCAAGAAGCTTGATACCATCCAAGACAATGCAACCCACATTCACAACATTTTCTTTAGAAAATCAGACCAACTTTGGCATCTGGTGTGCATGTCCACAGATCTTTGAAGTCAAAGGACAAGGGCATAAGTGGTTAAAAAAGTCATTAGGATACCTGAGTTCAGCAGTTGACGCACTGAATAAAAAAGCAGGAATGTTATGATAGAACTGCATAAGACATTAGTTAGACGACAGCTGGATTACTGTGTGCAATTCTGGTCACCACACTATAGGGAAGGTGTGAATGTTTTGGAGACGGTGCAAAGCAGTTTCATTGTTCCAGCACAGGCAAAATCCCAATTATTGAAGAATCAGTTTAGATAGACTGGGGTTGCTTTCCTTTGAGCAGAGAAAGCTGAAGTGGGGAACATGATTTGGTTCTACAAAATATATATGAGGCACAGATAGGGCAGCATGGTGGTGCTCAGTGGATAGCATTGCTGCCTCTCAGTGCCAGGAACCCGGGTGCAATTCTAGCCTTGGGTGACTGTCTGTGTGGAGTTTGCACATCCTCCCCAGTGTCTATGTGGGTTTTCTCTGTGTGCACCGGTTTCCTCCCACAATCTAAAGGTGTGCAGGTTAGGTGAATGTTCATGCTAAATTGCCCATAGTGTTCAGGAATGTGTAGGTTAGAAGCATTAGTCAGGAGCAAATGTAGAGGAATGGGTGTGTGTGGGTTACTCTTCAGAGCGTCAGTGTGTACTTGTTGGGCTGAATGGCCTATTTCCGTATTGCAGGGATTCTATGATGGGAAGAATTTCTTTCCCATTATTAGAGGGGTCAGTAACCAGGAAGTACAGATTTTTGGGAAGGACTGAAGGTTCTGAAGGGATTCAAGGAATAATTATTTTTCCCAAAAAGTGTTGTGTATTGAGATAGATTACTTTATGAAATAATTTCAAGAGATTTAAATGATTGTTCCTTATTAAGCTACTACAACTCACTACTACATCCTAACCCATACTGATGCATGCCAAAACAATCTTACCACCCAGCAGAAGGTATCTGAAACTTGCTGCTGAAAGGATGGTATAGGCAGGAAGCCTCACAAAATTTCAAAAGCATTTAGATGAGGACTTGAAGTGCCACATCGTCATGACAAATAGTTTAAAAATCAGTACAGACGCACATTTAACAGCTAAGATCTTGCAGCAAATAAAGTCAGTAATACAATTCTGAATCTGTAGATCGCATTCTGGTTAAAATTTGCTTCCGAATCAATATTTTTATCACTCACTCTTGACTGAATTGCGCACTGTGACTCGCTATTATTTCTAAGTATAAAATACATCAGAACAATACATTTGAAGCCTGTGGGGGTGATTTGGTGTTCTGATTTGCTTTTCAGATGAGAAACTTCAGACTTTATTTTGTTATGAAATAGAGTGTTTAGTTATGCAGTTCTACTTGATAGAGTATATTCATCTTTTTGATGTTGGAGGGGGTAATCTTTTCTCAAAAACTTTGAAGATTTTAAAACCAATTTATTTTCATCGTAACAAAGCTTTATTATTGAACTGCATCACATTTCCAGTGGCATTGTGGTCATTTCACAGTATTAGTAAGATACAGCCTCAGGCTGATGGTCTGGGGATATGGGTATGAACCCCACTATGGAAAACGTTAGCATTTCAATTTAATAAAATCTATAATTTTAAAAAAAGTGTCTAATGGCAACTACTATTGATTATTATAAAAAATTATCTGCTTCATGTAAATGAGGCAGACTTCCTTACATGTGACTCCAGACTCACTGAAATGTGGTTGACTTTGGAACATCGATGATACAAAGTTAGGTGGACAGGCAGGTAGTACTGAGGAAGTGGGGAGGCTGCAGAAGGATCTAGACAGTTTGGAAGAGTGGTCCAGGAAATGGCTGATGGAATTCAATGTGAGCAAATGTGAGGTCTTGCACTTTGGAAAAAAGAATACAAGCATGGACTACTTTCTAAACGGTGAGAAAATTCATGAAGCCAAAATACAGAGGGATCTGGGAGTGCTAGTTGAGGATTCTCTAAAGGTAAACATACAGGTTGAGTCCGTGATTAAGAAAGCAAATGCAATGTTGTCAATTATCTCAAAAGGGTTGGAATATAAAAGCAC
>NC_057725.1:36639795-36643385 GCF_004010195.1 Chiloscyllium plagiosum
GACCCGTGGACACAGCTTTAGAATTAGAGGGGGTAAATTCAGAACAGAAATGTGGAGACATTTCTTCAGCCAGAGAGTGGTGGGCCTGTGGAATTCATTGCCACAGAGTGCAGTGGAGGCTGGGACGCTAAATGTCTTCAAGGCAGAAATTGATAAATTCTTGATGTCACAAGGAATTAAGGGCTACGGGGAGAATGCGGGTAAGTGGAGTTGAAATGCCCATCAGCCATGATTGAATGGCGGAGTGGACTCGATGGGCCGAATGGCCTTACTTCCGCTCCTATGTCTTATGGTCTTATCCTCTGAAATAGCTAAGCAAGCCACAAGCAATTGGGATGGCCAGCAAATGCTAACATCACCCACATTATTTACTGCAATAAAATGCAATTTATTTCCAATGGGATTTTACGAAACAAAATGTATTGTTCACACTAAAACAAATTACTGCAGCTTCCCGAAATCTGGAATTAAGACAGACAATATTAGAAATATTCACAAGTCTGGCAGCACCTATGGAGAGAGAAACAGAGTCAGTGTTTCAGGCTGATGTCCTTTTGTCAGTTTTAATGAATGGCAATTGAAAGAATGTTTTTATCTGTCCACAAATGCTACCTGATCTGCTGAATATTTCCATCATTTTCTGTAATGCGTCATTTATTTGGATCAATAACCTCATATTATCTAAAAATACTGAAAGAACTGCAGATGCTGTAAATCAGAAACAACAACAGAAATTGCTGTAAAAGCTCAGGGTTCCCTGAAGGCTCTCAGGAAGTTTCACCAGACCCAAAACATTAACTCTGATTTCTCTTCATGAATGCTGCCAGACCTGCTGAGGTTTTCCAGCAACTTCTGTTTTTGTTTCACATTATGTAACGTTGCTCAGCCTAAGACCATCCAGTTAACAATTGAGAAGGAGCACCATTACGGGTTTGCCTTATACATTGTCCATGAGTTAAATGTATACTTAGCAGTGCCTGTGAATGAGGAGCAAACGGAATGCCTCTTGGAGCAACAGATGAATTGTTGGGGAAGAGAAATCTGGCCGACTTGCAGAATAATTTACTTCAGGATTTTGTAATATTCAATTGTAATGATCAAATATAATCAAAACGGGACCTGAAACTGCAAACTGCAACAATTACTTGATATTCAGATGTGCCTGTATCCAACTTTACAGGAAATTATGCATTGAAATTTAGGCAAGAAATGTCAATCTGACAAATCCACCGAGCCCCAGAACAATACATTTGAAGCTTGTGGGGGTGACTTGGTGTTCTGATTCGCTTTTCAGATGAGAAGCTTCAGACTTTATTTTGTTATGAAACGGAGTGTTTAGGTATGCAGTTCCACTTGATAGGAGCTGAGTGATTACATTCCAGAACCGAGCCCACTGACTTCTGTTAATCAGGCTTTGATACTTGGCCAGTTTTTTAAAATTGTGTTTTAAAATTGAATTGCAGTAATGCATTTAAACCAGATTTATGTTGGTCCCTGTTTGTCGAGTTTCAGTAAATTGTATGATTGAAGCCAACTGATCTGTAGGGTGGTTTTGCTTTGAATGTCAATAAGATTGCTACCTCAATATAATGTTTTTTTTTGTGTTCCTATGTCAAACGCTGTCAGCAGTTATCTACTCATATTGCGTGATGGAGGTTTATACCATACTGTTATTTGGAAATGTAGATTCTAAAATAGATGAAAAATAGATGCCAATTTTCAGTTTTATGACTGAATTTTCTGAATTTTAAAAATTGAATGTCAGATCGTCATTTTGAACTGTAAGATTAAAAACAAAACATTTTTAAGTAATGATGTCAGTTAAATGATTAGCAAGCTACCATTGGATAGAATTACGAGGCTGGCTTGCTGACTATGAGTTTTGTAAACCGTATAGGGAGAGACAGAATGGCCAGAGCAGATTCATTCAGGCAGAAGAGGTCCATTTGAGTAGGAGTGATGTTAGTAGCAGCAAAAACAATCAGAAATTGTCCTGTGTTGCTGAGAAGAAATCTTCAGAAGCAGGCATCAGAGAAGAAGAAATCCTATAAGGCTGTCGAAGATATAAATTTCAGGAACCAACTTCCAGTCATGGTCATGAGCTGAATTTACAGCTTGTTTAAAGATCCTGAGGATAGACATTAGTTGAAGAAAATTGTATGTAGTAAATGCACAGAGATGTACTGAAAAGGATCCTGAATACAGTTGTGGCAGCTGAACAAGATGCTCTAATGTGCAGGTAAGAATAACCCTTCACTGAGGCTAGCCTGTCGATAACATTTTTGAATCTTTGCTTCTGATTTGCATTCTGGTATTTCTTTAATCATAGTTTGTGTTTTTTCTGTCAAACAAACATTATTTCTCTTTTCTTAAAAGTACATTGGCAGACTCTTTTGAATATGTTCAGTAACTTATCCCCAGGGTAAACAAAAAGAAAAAAAAAGTATGATCTACCAAGCCATGGGCTTACTATGAGATCTGAGTTTTCCAGTATTACCATCAGTCAGCATCATCATACCACTAATGTTTGATAAATTATCACATACTAAGATTTTTAACAAAGTTGAAGAACATGGGGACAAAAAGGTATTAGCAGCATGGATACTGTGCAGTCCCATTAAGATTGCAATGTGGTATGACTTAGAGGGAGTGGAGGTGAGGACCAATGTTGTCTTAATGTTACATTAATGATTTTGTCTTCCTCTTGAGGTGAGAGGAGACACCTTTGAAATTTGCATATGATACATTTTTGCATGTATTAAACAGTGAGCAAGATAGTAAAGGTCTTTGAAGGGACATAGAGAGGCTGCTGGAATGGATGAATAAATGGCAGGTGAAATTTAATTCAGTAAAGTGTGAGATGGCACTTTTTGGTGTGAAGATGAGGAGAGACAATACTTGCCAGTTAGTTTCATCATTTTAAAAGAATGCAAAGTGAAGGAGACCTGGGGATATTCTCTGAGCGAATCTTGATGATGGGAGACTAGGTTAAGAAAAGTTAATAAAACATCTTTTTTGGATTTTTAGCTTAATACATTTTGCAAAGAGTACTGTTATGGAAAAGACCAGACCTCCTAAAAATATATTAAGAAGGTAGCCTAGACCTTATCCTTATTTTAAATGTAAATGTGAGGTACTATGTTCCAAATGCAATTCATATGGTCAAACTACTCAACGTTAAGAAAAATAGAATTTATGCAAATACTGAGAACTTTGTGGGAAGCGAGAGAAGTGATTACTGGGCCTCTTGCTGAGATATTTGTATCATCGATAGTCACCGACACAGGTGAGGTGCCGGAAGACTAGAGGTTGGCAAACGTGGTGCCATTGTTTAAGAAGGGCAGTAAAGACAAGCCAGGTAACCATAGACCGGTGAGCCTGACCTCAGTGGTGGGCAAGTTGTTGGAGGGAATCCTGAGGGACAGGATGTACATGTATTTGGAAAGGCAAGGACTAATTAGGGATAGTCAACATGGCTTTGTGTGTGGGAAATCATGTCTTACAAACTTGATTGAGTTTTTTTAAGAGGTAACTATGAAGATTGATGAGGGCAGAGCAGTAGATGTGATCTATATGGACTTCAGTAAGGC
>NC_057725.1:36643615-36664135 GCF_004010195.1 Chiloscyllium plagiosum
TTGGAGTGCAGATTCATAGCTCCTTGAAAGTGGAGTCGCAGGTAGATAGGATAGTGAAGAAGGCATTTGGTATGCTTTCCTTTATTGGTCAGAGTATTGAGTACAGGAGTTGGGAGGTCATGTTGCAGCTGTACAGGACATTGGTTAGGCCACTGTTGGAATATTGCATGCAATTCTGGTCTCCTTCCGATTAGAAAAATGTTGTGAAACTTGAAAGGGTTCAGAAAAGATTGACAAGGATGTTGCCAGGGTTGGAGGATTTGAGCTACAGGGAGAGGCTGAACAGGCTGGGGCTGTTTTCCCTGGAGCATCGGAGGCTGAGGGGTGACCTTATAGAGGTTTCCAAAATTATGAGTGTCATGGATAGGATAAATAGACAAAGTCTTTTCCCTGAGATTGGGGAGTCCAAACTAGAGGGCATAGGTTTAGGGTGAGAGGGGAAAGATATAAAAGGGACATAAGGGGCAACTTTTTCGCACAGAGGATGGTACATGTGTAGAATGAGCTGCCAGGGGATGTGGTGGAGGCTGGTACGATTGCAACATTTAAGAAGCATTTAGATGGGTATATGAATAGGAAGGGTTTGGAGGGATATGGGCTGGGCGCTGGCAGGTGGGACTAGATTGGGTTGGGATATCTGGTCGGCATGGACAGGTTGGACCGAAGGGTCTGTTTCCATGCTGTACATCTCCATGACTGTAGTTAAAGTTCAACAAAAGAGGAACTTTGAATAACTCTAATGGAAAGCATAATAGAATAACAGATACAGTAGCTATTACTAATTAACTGTTCCAACATAATAATATCCCATAAATACTCACTTGTCTCATATGCAATCCAGCAACCCAGGAAGACAACCCTCAGCTTTTGGCTATAATTGAAAGAGGAAAAACAGCTTCTTGTTCTTGAAGACCCCAACAGCAACTGCTGCTGAAAACCAAAAATCCCTTGTTCTGTGGGTGGGAACTTGACCACACCCACTCAGGCTGCAGCTTTAAAAACAAACACCCAAGGCTACAAAAGTTATTTATCTTCTCATAGACTGTTCAGCACCTATCCCCCAATATCTCTCGAAAAGAAACCAGGATAAAACACAGCTCTTAAAGGCACATCATTGTCACAGTACAATGATATGATAACCTGTAAAAAAACCCACTAATTACACCCCAACTGGAACATTGTGTTTAATTCTAGCTGTCACACTATGGGAAGATGTGGAGGCTTTGGAGAAGGTACAGAAGATTTATTTGAATGGCTCAAGGCTGAGGGAGTAAATGGATAAAGTGGAGAAGCTGGTCTTGGGTTACTGTTCAAGCTGGGAAGGCCAAGAGGAGATTTGATAGAGGTATTTATAATCATGGATGTTTAGCAAATAGAGAAACATTTTTGATGGCTGTAAGTGTGAAAATTAAAGGGCATAGGTTTGAAATGATTGTCAAATGAATATGTCAAAAACTAATTTAAACAAAAAGATTGCAAGAAAGATTAATGGATTCAGGTTCATTCGAAGCTTTCAAAAGGGAGTTAGATAAATCCCTGAAGAAAACCTGGCAGGGATATAAGGGAAGAGCAGGGAAGTAATATTAACTGGATTACTGACTGAAAGAACTGGGACAGATTCTCTCAACTGAATGGCTTCCTTTTGCACTGTACCATTAGATTACATAAAGATGTGACCTGATAATGCCTTCGGGTTTAAAGATTATAAGCCTCCAGGTTCTTCTTCCAGTCTGTGATGAATTAAATGATCTTTGCCAAGGCAGCATTTGGGACACTGCAATTATCCTAAGGAAGCAAATAAAAAATAGCATATTTGCTAATGTTAACGGCTATCCAGTGATTTACGATTAGAAAGTATACATTTGTGGATTGGAATTAGTTGCCATGTCCATCAACATTGTAGATTGATGTCTGTTGAATAACAATTTGGAAAAGGTATAGAGGCTTTATTAATTGCTGGTCGGTCAAAAAAAAGGCAATCGCCCACTTTTGCTGCCTCCATCTCACTGACCTTCCTGTAATTTGAATGCAGCAGGAAGTTCGAGGATTACGTATCTGATTTCTCTGCTGAGTCATGGAAAGTTCCTGGTGGTGACCTCAGGAGTGGAGATACATTTGGAGCCATTTTTATCCCTTTTCCTTCAGTCTCCGTTATTACACTGCTCCAATTTCAGGCACGTACTAGAAAAAAATATGGACCAATGTGGTGTGGGTCTGGCAGTCACAAGTTTCACAGCACAGGAGGAAGGGAGAGAAAATTAGTGGAGGGTTGTGATGGGGTGGGTTGGAGTGGAAGGAACTATTAGTAATGAACTCAAGTTACTGTGATTAGCAAATATTGAATGTCATCCAGATACTAAAGTGAACCTTTGTAAAATGCCTCTACAATTACACATCACTTACACTTCTATGATCACGCATACTTCATGAAGTGAGAGAATTTTCAGTTCAAATGCCAACTGTATATAGAGCATGGATTTAACTTTGATTCAGGACTGGGGGGAATTGAATAAGCCGAAGTTGATTCCTGATTAATGATAATGTCTTGGGTTACATAGCTTCGCATCATAAGCGATTACATTCATGCTGACTGTTCAGGTTATTAGATGCTGGCTGGGATATCATTAATGAGAACATCTCACATTAGGAGTCTTTTCAAAAGCTGCACCACTGTGTTTTGACATCCCTTTGGAAGAATTAATGAGCCCAGTGATATGAAGGAACTGAATTACATCCATCCAGCAGAAGCAGAGGTACCTTTCGCAGAATGTGGAATCTAATGAAATTCCTTATCTTTCTTGCACTGTGTTAGCAGATCTTGCAATGCTTTTCCCAATCGACAGGATCTTAAGGCATCACTGATCTGCTTTTTCTCTGACCATTCATAACAATGACCCTCCACGACTCACTGATATAATAGGAGCCACATATCTCTTTCTTTGCCTCAATGTCAATCAATAACCTGGATAGCTGGGTCTAGGCTGCAGCTAGGTCTACACAACATGCGTGCCAGGTGTAGATCTTGAACTGGTACTCGAAGACAACCTCTAAACTGGTCACCCAGCAGGAAGTGCTGATATACTGTTGATTTTGCCAGTATTATGAGTGGCCGTGCATGAATTACTGGTAGTTCGGGGGAACTGTCAGTAAAGCTCATGATATTATATGCAGTACTAGTTCACAAAAACAAGGAGCAGATGTAGGCCATTCAGCCCTTTGACTCTGCTTCACCATTGAAAATGGTAATGGCTGAGCCTCTATCTCAATGCTGTCTTCCTGCTTTCCCTTGTCCTCTTTGAAGCTTTTAAAATGTAAAAAAAACTCTTTAAAATAGTCAAAGTCAGAAATCGCACAACACCAGGTTATTGTCAACAGGTTTACTTGAAAACTTTCAGAGCATGCTCCTTCGTCAGGTGAAGTGGCTTGGACTATAACCTGGTGTCATGTGACTTCTGACTTTGTCCACTCCATTCCAATACTAGCACCTCCACATCATTGCTATCTTTAAAATCTACAGTGACATGGGCCCCTCAGCCTTCTGTGGTGGAGAATTCTACAGTGTTAATTCATCCTTTGAGTGAAGACATGATCCTTAAGTCAGGCCAAAATATCTTTCCCATGTCCTGAGACTGAGTTCCCTAGTTCTAAACTTCTCAACCAGGAAAACATCTTCTCTGCATCTACTCTGTGCAGTGCTGTTAGAACTTTATACATTTTAATCAGATCCCCTCTATCCTTTCAGACTTTAGTGAAAATAGTCAAGAGTGTGGTGCTGGAAAAGTACAGCAGGACAGGCAGCATCCAAGGAACAGGAAAATCGACATTTCAGGCAAAAGCCCTTCACCAGGAATGATGTTGGGAGCCTCAGAGGTGGAGAGATAAATGGGAGGGGCATTTTTAGGGATAGCGTTTTTGCAGGAGGCAGGGTGGGAGGAGGCATAATCTAGGTAGTTGTGGGAGTCAGTGGGTTTGTAGAAAATGTCAGTGTTGGGTTGGTCACTGTTGATGGAGATGGAGAGGTCCAGGAAGGGGAGAGAGGTGTCAGAGATGGTCCTGGTGACTTTAAGGTCAGGGTGGAATGTATTGGTGAAGTTGATGAACTGTTCAATCTCCTCATGGGAGCACAAGGTGGTGCCGATGCAGTCATTAATATAACGGAGGAAAAGGTGGGGAGTGGCGCCAGTGTAACTGTGGAAGATAGATTGTTCCACATAGCTGACAAAGAGACAGGCATGGTGGGGCCCATGCAGGTGCCCATGGCTACCCCTTTTAACTGGAGGAAGTTGGAGGATTCCAAAGAGAAATTGTTGAGGACGAGGACCAGTTCAGTCAAATGAATAAGAGTGTCAGTAGAAGAGTACTGTGATGGGGACGTTGGGAGAGGAAGAAACAGAGAGCTTGGAGGCCCCGATCATGTTGGATGGAGGTGTATAGGGACTGGATGTCCATGGTGAAAACTGAGGCATTGGGGACCGGGGAAACGGAAGTCTTGGAGGAGGTAGAGGGTGTTGGTGGTGTCCTGAACTTATGTGGGGAGTTCCTGGATCACAGGGTATAGGACAGTATCAACGCATCAGCATTCAGTGGGGCAAGAGCAGGCTGAGACGATAGGTCGGCCATGGTAGCCAGGCTTATGGATCTTGGGTAGAAGGTAGAACCGGCGATGCCCAGTTCCCGGCTGTCCACCCCCAAGGCCCCCAGCCTCATTCCTGATGAAGGACTTTTGCCTGAAACGTCGATTTTCCTGCTTCTCGGATGGTGCCTGACCTGTTGTGTTTTTCCAGCACTACACTCTTGACTCTAATCTCCAGCATCTGCAGCACTCACTTTCGCTTTTAGTGAGAATACACCCAGTTGAACTCATCTTCCCTCACAGGACAGCCCTGCTACCCCGGATATCAGTCTAGTGAACTTCTCCTGCACTCATTACAGTTTGAACTGGTTATTTTCCAGTGTATCCAGTGGTATTTACTGCTCATTCACATATTTTCTTTTTTGTAATATACCTAGAAGTGCTCTTACGGACAACTGAACCTTTTATATCCATCCCCAAATCACTGTGCTTTTTTCATCTATTAACCACCATCAGTAAAGCACCCATGTTTTCCAAATGATTAATTTATGGACAAAACTCTGGCGAGGGCTATACAAATCATTGAAGGTGAGTGAGAGGGAGAGAGAGGTGAAGGAAACTAAATCAGAAAGGAGTTGGAAGGGAGCTGGTTCATTTGTATATTACAGGCTCAGAACTGTTGCCAATGATCAGCTGAAAGTACACAGATTATTTGTGTGCATGTGTACAAATGTGAACGCTGTTTGAATTAATAATAGGTGTGATTCAGCAGAATTTGAGGTTACATTTCCATATGTCCAGCCAAAACACACAGGATAAAAGTTTCTAAAAGACTGTGCAAAAGTTGTGAGAACCAATACTTTTCCTCCTGTATATTTTTTCCTTGTGCATGCTCTGCTCCCCAACCATGGCAACTATTGTTGGAGCTGCCCTGTCTCTGTGTCAGGGTGGTATTATCACACCAAAAACATAATCCTGCAATTGCAATGTCACATGGCGAGGCTGATACCCTCCACTTCCTGCAACTGGAATAATAATAAAATTAATATATCTAGATCAGAGTTACGGTGCATCTGCACAGCCTTAATAAAGCTATAAAATAGGCTTTCTAACCCTTATCAGAGGATTTGGACCATGATCCTTTCTGACCAGAGGGTTGCAGCATTAGTGAGCATTGAAAGAGATGTGACAGTCGGCTTTAACTACAATAATATAAACAAATGTGTACCTTACCTGAAGTGTACAAGAATTTCTTTCTGTGGGCAGCCATTGAGTCTGAAAATGACTTCCATTGTTACTGGGAGGGCTGCATTCTCTGCTTCCAACCTCCTGCTCCTCTTCCATACACTAAACAGGTTCCATTCCTTGTCCTCGGGATTGTGAGTTTGCTGGGACTGGGCTGGGGTTGCAGCCAAAGGCCACTGTTTGCAGCACTATTAGATCAGGTTCTCTGTGGTTTGCTGTACTGCTGATTCAAAGTTGCACAGACAGCTCTGAGGAATGGCAGGGGATGAGGTATTAACTCAAAGTCAATATCTTTCCTAACGTTCACTCCAAGGCCAGTTTTATTGCTGCTCCCAGTCTCTTCCTGCCTCCTTACTGTCTTTGCTGCTGGTGCTGCCTCAGTCACCATTTCTACTGTCGCATAATGAGAATGCACATGTCAATGACATGATGATGTATGAACATGATGCACATCAGTAGTCACATGCTATCAAAGAGAGGTGCTAAAGAGTTGTGCCACACTGACCAGTATTCTGAATAATTGTGTGTAAATAAAGGCGTTTGATGGAATTTCAGAGATTCTGAAAGAGCTATTCTCAGAAAAGACAGAGATGCAGCAGACTCTGGGTAGGTTCACTATCATTCTAAAAGAGCTGCCTCAACAGTGTAGGACTGAACCCTGATGCCTAGACCTCATGGTAGGACAGAATGACAGAGGGTTGTTTCTGTGGAAGTAGGTCAACCCATGATGTCAATTCAAACCATTCACTATTGCTGTCACAGCAGCTACATCTGCCATCTCAGCCTCTTTCTCTGCCAACTCCTCAGCCTTGGACACTGCTGTTGTGAATTAGTCAGCACTGCTTCCACATCCTTCACATCCCTCTTCAACCTTCTCTGCCGCTGTTGCCAATTCAGCTGCCACTTCTGGCTCCATTTACACCACTTCCACCACTTTTGCCTTATCTGCCACTGTTCCTGCCTCCTCCTTGGCCATTGGCACTTCCTTTGTCACTTCCTCAGCTTTATCTGATGCTGTTGCCTCCGCCTTGATTTTCAGTGCCATCTCTTTCTCCACCATCATCACCTCTTCCCATGTTTTCCTCAGCCTTATTTAATGTTGTTATCACTGAGCCCACCCCTGTTTCTGTTGCTTCTGCTTGTTCTGCTGTTGGCACCACTTCCTCCACCAGGTTCTCAGCCACCTCCACTGCTGTTGCTGCCTCCGTCATAGCATCTGCTGCTGTTTCCAACAACACTTGCATCTTCACCGCTATTTCTACCTCTGGCACCATCATTGGCTCCAGCTCTGTTACTAAATCTCCAAGGTGAACAACTTCTTAGGAGCAAAAATAAGGGATGTTTTGTCAGAGGAGTGGAGGCAGGGAGGGGTTTCTAGTGACAACGGTGAAGTGGTCTGTGGTTCATACATATCTCCAACCCGGCCTTCCTCTGCTGGTATTCAGGACAATATAACCCTCAGGGCTTGACTAGACCCCGCCCCTCAGGCCTGATAGAAATGGATCTTCAGAGGCCAGTTATGGAGTCATAGAGTCATAGAAATGTACAGCATGGAAACAGACCCTTCGGTCCAACCCATCCATGCCGACCAGATATCCCAACCCAAGCTAGTCCCACCTGCAAGCACCCAGCCCATATCCCTCCAAACCCTTCCTATTCAAATACCCAACCAAATGCCTCTTAAATGTTGCAATTGTACCAGCCTCCACCACTTCCTCTGGCAGCTCATTCCATACACGTACCACCGTCTGTGTGAAAAGGTTTCCTCTCTCACCCTAAACATATGCCCTCTAGTTCTGGACTCCCTAACCCAGAGAAAAGACTTTGCCTACTCACCCTATCCATGCCCCTCATAATTTTGTAAACCCAAATAAGGTCATCCCTCAGCCTCCGATGCTCCAGGGAAAACAGCCACAGCCTGTTCAGCCTCTCCCTGTAGCTCAAATCCTCCAACCCTGGCAACATCCTTGTAAATCTTTCAAGTTTCACAACATCTTTCTGATAGGAAGGAGACCAGAATTGCATGCAATATTCCAACAGTGGCCGAACCAATGTCCTGTACAGCTGCAACATGACTCCCCAACTCCTGTACTCATTACTCTGACCAATAAAGGAAAGCATACCAAACGCCTTCTTCACTAACCTATCACCTGTGACTCCACTTTCAAGGAGCTATGAACTTGCACTCCAAGGTCTCTTTGTTCAGCAACAGTTGGCCGGATGGCTGGTGTGGACCAGATTGGTGCCAGCAGCATGGAGTTGGATTGCTGTTCCTGCAATCGGCAATCGGTCTACCTCAAGCTTAAACATATTTAATGACCCTCACCGCCCCGCCTTTTCCAGCAGACAGTTCCAAAGTCTGAAAGAAAAAAAATCTCCTCAGCTTTCCTCAGAGGATAATGCCTACTTTTAAAACAGTAACTTCTATTTCTGACCTACAAGAGGAAACATCTGTTCCACCTCTTCCTTGTCAGTATTTTATACACTTCAATAAAATCGCCCTCATTTTTCTAAACTCCAGTGGAAAAAAAGCCCAAGTGTTCAACCAATCCTCATAAGACAAGCTGCTCATTCCAGGTATCAATCCATTAAACTTCCTATGAACTGTCTCCAATAGCTTAATATTTTTCCTTAAATAAGGAGACCAACACTGCACATAGTATTTGATTTGGTCATACCCTTGCCTTTGTAACTGAATGTAATATCCTTATTTTTATGTTCAGTTCCTCTCAACATTAAGCATTAAAACTCCTTTAACTGCAATGGAACATTATGTGACCCATCTGCTAAAACACTTAGATCCTTTGCACCTCAGAATTCAGTATTCACTCTCCATTAATCACATTTTTTTCATTCTTCCTGATATATGCTAGAAGATAACTGATTTGTCACAGCGTTCAAGTCCACAATTTTAGTGAGAGTTTTGCTTCAGTTAACCACACTCATAAAACCTCATAGAGGTAAAAACAATGACTGCAGATGCTGGAAACCAGATTCTGGATCAGTGGTGCTGGAAGAGCACAGCAATTCAGGCAGCATCCGACAAGCAGCAAAATCGACGTTTCGGGCAAAAGCCCTTCATCAGGATGAAGGGCTTTTGCCTGAAACGTCGATTTTGCTGCTCGTTGGATGCTGCCTGAATTGCTGTGCTCTTCCAGCACCACTGATCCATAAAA
Source organism: Chiloscyllium plagiosum (assembly GCF_004010195.1). NCBI lineage: Eukaryota > Metazoa > Chordata > Chondrichthyes > Orectolobiformes > Hemiscylliidae > Chiloscyllium > Chiloscyllium plagiosum. Next base: position 36,652,610 of record NC_057725.1, read on the forward strand.
CCTCATATCCTACTGATCATTAATTCCCCATATTTCTACAACCAATTTAACCTTGAACCAATATATCCATCATTTGTAACCTCATTCCATTAGGTCTCAGGCATTCCTTCAAATAATAATCTCCCATTTTTCATATTTTCTTAAAATATATCAATATATAATATATCAATACCTTCCAAACCCACAACCACTTCTATCAGATACATGGAAATACCACCATTTGCAAGTTCCTTTCCAAGCCACTCATTATCCTGACTTGGAAATATATCACTGTTCTTTCACTGTTGTTGGATCAAAATGCTGTGGGTCTATGTAGTGCATGATCTCCAGCAGTTCAAGAAGGCAGCTCACCACCACCTTCTCAACAGCAAGCAGGGTTGGTCAATAAGTGCTAGCCCAACCAGTGACACTCATGTCTCCCAAGTGATTACAAAAACTTAAACAGTTTTTTAGACCTTGCTCTATTCTGTGTTTAACAATCAGATTGCTAACTGTTGCTATCTACCGATTTCAACTTGGAGATTTCTCCTGTCTCCAGTGTTTGATTTAAACCTAGCCTTTGGTCCTCAGTCTATACATTATCCCATACTGACTTTTCATTAATGCACACATTAAGAAAAATGCCGTATCTAGTATCTCACCAAGAGTAAGAGTTTCTTCCACATTTTTAGTACTCTTCTGATCTTGTTAGCTTCCCAATCTGCTGGGTACCAAATGGGATAAAAGACTATTGGGATGCAAGAATGTAAAGTTGAGGTTCAGGTTGGATCAGCCACGATTATTTGAATTTCGGAGCAAATTTGAAAGGTGGAGTGGACTACTTTTGATCTTTGTTTGTAGGTTTCTAAGTTCATATTTACCTCTCTCACTTGAGAACCCATCACAGAGATTTGCATGAAAGCAAGTTTCATGTTCCTGGTATCTCCAATGATGGATATTTCAAAACCCAATGCTCCATCTTTAATTGTTTTAACGTTTTGGTTGCCCAAATCATATCTTCCATGTTACACTTTGGGTGCTCTGCAAATGCAGCTGTCCAATTAAACTTCATGATTTCTTTATTTTAATTTTCGAAGCTGATGCATCGTTTTGTGAGGCCCTACTTTGACTAAGAGCAATGGGTTCACTTTTTCCAAATAAAATTGTTGGTGCAAAGTGACACTTTGCTTTTCTAACAAGTGAAGGATAATATTAAATCGAAAGAGAGCTTTTTTAATATCACAAAGAATAGTAGCAAGTCTGAGGATTGGCACTGAACAAAGGACATCAAAAAGATTGTTTAAAGAAAAAAAGTGGAATATGTTTGCATACTAACTGGATATATAAAAATGGATTGTAAGAGATCTTGCAAATATATATCAAGGAAGAAAGTAACAAAAGTAAATGCTGGTTCTTTAAAAGTAGAGATAGGAAATTCTCTAGAGATGGGGAGTAAGGCCATGGCCGAGATATTAAATTATTACTTTGTGTCTATTTTTGCAGTAAAAGACAAGTTATAGTCAAGAAATGGAGGGACTATTAAAAGTGAGACAATTATTTTAATTATCAACAGTTGAAAAAGAAATATTGGTGAAGTTCAAAAACTAAAATCCAAATAAACTCCTGGAGGCAATATTCTATATCCTAGGCTTCTAAAGAGGGAGATACTTACAGGGGTTATGGATGCATTGGCTATGATGTTAAACTTCCTAGATTTGGGAATGACCCCACAAATGGAAATTAGCAACTGTATCATTGTTATGCAAAAAGAGCAGGGAGAGGAGAAACCAGGTAACAGAGGGGTTGGTTAGCTTAATATCAGTCGTCAGGAAAGTGCTGGAATATGTTCTCGAGGAACAAGCCAACTTTGATGGTAGAGCTGGATTGAGGGGTGAATAGCCTACTTCTGTTTCTAATTCATATGTTCATTTGTAATCCATTCTGCCTGATTGCTTCAGGATCTACTCTGAAATGTATTTTAATTTACCTCAGACTGTATTAGTTTCCACCTATCTCTACACATTAACAGATTCATTCACCTCAGCAAATATGGAGTTGCTAACGATACCGTGTTTGCAAGCTGCCTCTGATGGGCTGTCGCTGCAAAAGTATAAATCAGCTTTTGTGGAGCTTTGCCACATTGAAAATTAGGTATTTCCAACAAAGCATTTTGTTGTTTCTCTGGTGGTCCTGAACAAAATAAAACAATCTTAACCTTATACTGTATCAATATTGCTCTTTTCTAGAAATAAATGTGAAGATTCAAAATGCTTGGATTTTCAGGAAATGTTCATTGGCTACTGAAATATATGTTTTTATAATACCAGCTGTTATCCCAACTGATTGTTGTAGATGTTGTTTCTGAGGGTACTTAGGGTATATTTACACTATTTAACACTAATGTCAGTGAGAAACAATTTTCATCACACAAGTGCTAAAGTGATCAAATCACCAATTCCGCATTCCTCACTGCAGGCCCTGTTTGAAGCAAACCTTGGTCAGACGATCTATATGACTGCATATTAATCTTGACTTTGGAACCAGTGCGTAACTACATGTTGGGAGCATAGTGTTAATCTGTAGACTAATCTAGGCACAGGGTCCACAGAGATGTGAGGACTGGTATCAGTGCTATTTTGTTACTGGATCAGTCATCCAGAATACCCTCCAAATACATAACTTGACCCTTGACCTGGCCTACATCACTCACTTCTGCCTTGTCCCATTATCCCTTTTGCCATTTACTCTATCCTGCCTTCCATCCTTCTATACACCTTTTATATAAAAGCAAATTACTTCAAATGCTGCAAATCTGACATTTAAAACAGCCAGGCCAGAAATTTTCAGCAGGTCTGGCAACATCTATGGATGTGGCGAGTCTGTGTTGTAGGTCAACATGAATGGGTTTGTGATCTGTAGTTCTTCTGGGATCATTCCTGCTTTCTTGCATTTCTGCAGAAACTTGATGTCTGTGTCAATATGTGCAATGGAGGGAGATACAGAGTTAACTTTTCCAATGGTATACCATCCTTCTGAAGAAGTTACACATGTTTCGTTTTGTTCTTTCACCCCTTAGACCACCTATCCCACTCACTAATGTTCCTTCCTCTGTATTTGCTTAAAAGCTGTAAACATTTCTAACAGTTTGAAATGCTGATGCAAGGTTATCAACTTGAAGCAGTGTGTGCCATTGCATTGTATAACTCTGGTGTTGACAGCCTTGCATCGTTTTTTTTAGATTACTTACAGTGTGGAAACAGGCCCTTCGGCCCAACAAGTCCACACCTACCCGCCGAAGCGTAACCCACCCAGACCCACTCCCCCACACTTACCCTTTCATCTAACATTACAGGCAATTTAGCATGGCCAATTCACTTAACCTGCACATTTTTGGACTGTGGGAGGAAGCCGGAGCACCTGGAGGAAACCCACGCAGACACGGGGAGAATGTGCAAACTCCACACAGAGAGTCGCCTGAGGCGGGAATTGAACCCGGGTCTCTAGTGCTGTGAGGCAGCAGTGCTAACCACTGTGCCACCGTGCCATCCATCTTGTAAGAGAATTGATTGTGCCATGGTGACCTTTGTTAAGCATTGCCTGGTGTGGCTCAGGAACCCCATTCTGATGTGGCAGTCTCTACCATTTTGCTGCAGAGGAAAGCAGGGGGCACAAGAGAAGGTGCACATTTGACTCACCTCTGTTTTTTATGAGCCTTTCTTTTGGTTAGCTGAGTTTTGCATTTCTGCTCACCTCTTCCGAATCCTCTGCTATCAGCCACTGCCTTCAGAGTCCATGGTCATCAGCCACTGCCTTCCAGTTGTCAGTGTCAGTGTCTGCAGTGTTTATATCTCACTTGCAACAGTTCTTGTCAAGGAGCTATCAATTCCCAGGAGGTCATGACCCAGTGACCAATTTATCATACAGAAAATCTTTGGGTGTATCATTGTCATCCATCCAACGAACGTGGTTGAGCCAGTGCAGGTGTTGATGGCTTAGCAATGCTGATGGAATTAACATGCTGCAGGAGACCTTGGTGATTTATTTTCCTGCTGAAAAGCTGAAACAACATAGAGGAAACTAGCCTTTTCTCCTGCCTCGTGTGTGCTGTCCAAGTCTCTCTATTGTAGAGGAATGCCTGAGGACTCAAGCTTAGGAGACTCATAATTTTTCAGTCAGATTTTTCTGTTCCACAATGTCTTACTCAGTTTTGACAAAGCATTTGCAACTTTTGCGATGTGTGTATTGATTTCAGAATTAAGTGATGGATTGCTGGTGGTTGTGGAATCTACATATGTGAAGCTATCATCAACCTGCAGCATCACATTGTCATTGCTAATTAATATTTCTATGGCAACATCCAGGACTAAGCCAGTACTGCAGTCAGCTCTTCAAAAGAGTCAGCCAGCCTGATTGGGTATGACCTACCTTTTACAAAACCACCTCTGATCAGCTGGAAACTTTCAAGATGTTCAGTCTCCTTATTCCTAATTGTAGACACTATTAATTTTGACAACTGTTGTTAGGCCAGCTGACTATCATTCCTTGGTTTCCTCCTCAAACTTTCCTTTGATTATATACTAACAGACACAATTTTCCAATCTTAATGCTTCATTCTATCTCGGTCCAAACATTGGTAAAAGAGCTACATTCCGGGGTGAGATGAGAGTGACTGTCTTTGACAGCAGCTGCATTTCTCTGAATGTGGCTTTGAGGGATTTTAGTCAAACTGAGTTCAGTAGGAATTAGGAGGGAAATCTCTCCACTGGTTAAAGTCATATTGAGCACAAAGGAAGATGGTCATGATTGTTGGAGATCAATGGTCACATCCCCAGGACAGCATTCCAGGAGTTCTCAAGGCAGTGTCATTTGTGCCATTGCCCTCAGCTAAATCATCAGTGATCCTCTCCTCATCATAAAGAGAGGTGATGACTGACACTATACGAATGAACATACATTAACAATTTGCACTTGGAATAGAGACATGGTGAAGCAGAACGCCATGAAACCTTCTTCACTGAGGTCTCACTTCAGTGTAATCTGACATCACTGATGATACACTCTCGGGCTTAACAAATCTATAAATCCCTATAGTACATTCACAACTGATTGGAGTGATGGATCAATATTATTTTTTCGCCTAGGATACTGTGCAAGAGGCAGAGTTGCAGTTTAGATAGAGCAGGGCTCAAGAGACTAGCAAGGAGGCAATATAAAATTCAGGTGCAGTGGTAGCGAGTGTCAATGTTGCACCTGGTAATGGAGATAGATAATGTTTTAAAGGGTGTTGTGCTCACGTTGCTACAAGCTCATTTCAAAATATATAATAAACAGAGAGCGACCCTTGGAGAAATAATATTTTTGCCAAGCACTGGTTTAAGAAATGGCAATAAATCACTTTGACTTCCTTCAAAGTCCTCTTGATTTCATATCATGTGTGATAGAGGTTTCCATGCCCATAGTCTTCCTGTTGCTGCTTGCATTTTGCCAATGGCATAGAAGGTGGCAGATGGTCATCCCCATCCTTAAGCCAAACATGGCTAATGCTTAATTAAGAGCCTCTTGCTACCATTGAGATTTTACAAATAATGAGTGTGCACTCTGTCATGTGGTGGAGGCTATCAGACAAGAACCTCTGGGTGGGCTTGGAGTATGGGGTAAAAGGGCCCTCCTGATTACAGCACCTTGTAGGACATGGAGAACAGAACACCATAGCAATAGCAAGGGTGATCCAAGCTGAAAGACACTTGTTCACCATGCTTGCTGGGGTCTGCCTGATGGGTTCTAATAATCTCAACATTTTACCTTCATTCCAATGTTTCCTCCTCTGTATTTGGTCCAAACATCACAGCCTTACTCAATCTTACTGGTGACACTGCTGGAAATGATGAGTTTCTGTGATTGCACAGCAGCTCCTGGGTTCTGGACCTCATCCTTAAAGAGACGGAAGCTCTGACTGCAGTCCCTGAACCGCCTGCATGTAACTGCAGTTGCTAGCACTATCTCTTTCGTAATGGCAACCATACTCAACTCAGCCCCGTGACACCCTTTAATTTTTGGGATATTACTCATGTCTTCCACTGTGAAGACTGACGCAAAGTACTTGTTAAGTTCTCCTGCTATTTCCTTATCTCCCATCACTAGGCTTCCTGCATCAGTTTGAAGTGGCCCAATGTCTACTTTTGCCTGTCGTTTGTTTCTTATGTACTGAAAGAAACTTTTACTATTATTTCTAATCTGACATCACTGATGATACACTCTCGGGCTTAACAAATCTATAAATCCCGATAGTACATTCACAACTGATTGGAGTGATGGATCAGTATTATTTTTTCGCCTAGGATACTGTGCAAGAGGCAGAGTTGCAGTTTAGATAGAGCAGGGCTCACGAGACTAGCAAGGAGGCAATAGAAATTTAAGGTGCAGTGGTAGCGAGTGTCAATGTTGCACCTGGTAATGGAGATAGATAATGTTTTAAAGGGTGTTGTGCTCACGTTGCTACAAGCTCATTTAAAAATATATAATAAACAGAGAGCGACCCTTGGAGAAATAATATTTTTGCCAAGCACTGGTTTAAGAAATGGCAATAAATCACTTTGACTTCCTTCAAAGTCCTCTTGATTTCATATCATGTGTGATAGAGGTTTCCATGCCCATAGTCTTCCTGTTGCTGCTTGCATTTTGCCAATGGCATAGAAGGTGGCAGATGGTCATCCCCATTCTTAAGCCAAACATGGCTAATGCTTAATTAAGAGCCTCTTGCTACCATTGAGATTTTACAAATAATGAGTGTGCACTCTGTCATGTGGTGGAGGCTATCAGACAAGAACCTCTGGGTGGGCTTGGAGTATGGGGTAAAAGGGCCCTCCTGATTACAGCACCTTGTAGGACATGGAGAACAGAACACCATAGCAATAGCAAGGGTGATCCAAGCTGAAAGACACTTGTTCACCATGCTTGCTGGGGTCTGCCTGATGGGTTCTAATAATCTCAACATTTTACCTTCATTCCAATGTTTCCTCCTCTGTATTTGGTCCAAACATCACAGCCTTACTCAATCTTACTGGTGACACTGCTGGAAATGATGAGTTTCTGTGATTGCACAGCAGCTCCTGGGTTCTGGACCTCATCCTTAAAGAGACGGAAGCTCTGACTGCAGTCCCTGAACCGCCTGCATGTAACTGCAGTTGGGATATCCATCTCCAGCAAAGTTGGGTGTCTTGGAGAGGTGATGAGAAAACCTCTCTCCTTTCTTTTTGCACTTTTTGGCTTCTTCAGAACACAACATATTTTTTAGAAGTGTTTTAAAATCTTTAAATACTGTGGATTTAAAAGATTAACACAAAGAGGCTTTCTGATAAGTTTACATCAAAAGGAAGGTGACATAAAATAGGCTGTATTGTGGACAGTGAGGAAGGTTATCAGAACTTGCAGCAGACTTTGATCAGCTGGGGAAGTGGGCTGAGAAATGGCAAATGGAGTTTAATATAGATAAGTGTGAGGTCTGGCATTTTGGAAAGTCCACTCAAGGTAAGAGTTTCATAGTGAATAGTAAGGCCTTAAGGAGTGTAGTGGAACAGAGGGATCTTGGAGTTCAGGTTCACAGTTCTCTGAAAGTGGAGTTACAGAAAGGTAGGCTTTTGGCACACTGTCCTTCATCAGTCAGGGCATTGAGTATAGAAGTTGGGAAATTATGATCCAGTTCTACAGGACATTGGTGAGGCCACACTCGGAGTATTGTGTTCAGTTTTGGTCACCTTGTTATAGGAAGGATGTTATTAAACTGGAAAGAGTGCAGAAGAAATTCACAAAGATTCAATAGTCTGAGTTATAGGGAAAAGTTGGACAAGCTAGGACGTTTTTTCTTTAGAGCATGGGGGACTGAGTGGGGAATCTTGTAGAAGTGTATAAGATCATGAAAGGCATGGACAGGGTGAATGCACTCAATCTTTTTCCCAGGATTGGGGAATCAAGGACTAGAAGGCATCAGTTTAAGGTTAGAGGGGAAAGAATACAAGGGAACCTGAGGGGCAGTCTATTTACACAGAGGGTGGTATGCATATGGAAAGAGCTGCCAGCTGGTTGAAGTGGGTACATTAACAACATTTAAAAGGCATTTGAACAAATCAATGGCTAAGAAAGGAATAAAAGGATTATGGTCCAAGTGCAAGGAAATGGGGATAGAGTGAATGGACATTTTGAACGGCATGGATCAGTTTGGGCCAAAGGACCTGTCTCCATGCTGTAGGACTCTATTACTCTATCGAAGAGCAAATGTTTATATACATAACACTCGAAATGTGAAGGCAATGAGGTACTCACTTCCTCAAATACATGGAGTATGTTTCTGATGGAATCTTATGACAGAAGTCTCTGGTGGGAATTCTGGGTTCTGCTCATATATTTGTGAACAGCTGAACACTGCTTCAGACACTGCAAGCCATTAACAACTACTCTCACCATGCTGCTTGACCTGATCAACAAACAGATGGTCCAGAAGAAAGGAAAGCTCACTGCCCACTTTGTGTACAGAGATCGGGAGGTGTTGGCGGATGGAGTGGTGGATAGGAGGTCATTCCTCTTCCAAGTAGACTTGTGCAGAGGGCGTCACCACCAGACACCGTCTGTCTGGAGCCAGTCAGGGTCAGGTGGTCAGTTGGCCACCCAAAGTTTCGCAAAAATGTCAGTGAGCTTCTGTGCTCTGCAAGGGTAAGTGCCTCCATCTTCTCTTTGCTACTTCACACACCATATGCCAGTACTCAATCTAATTATGCCAATGCACATGCATCTCACTAACACAGATGGTTGACACCATCACTATCACATGCAACATGTCCAGTCAATGGCTCTCACCTACCTCATCCCCCCCAATCTACTAACCCTATCTGCCCTCCCCTGCCTCATCATCCCAAACTATTAACCCTTTCTGCCCTCTGCACTACCTACTAATCATTGGAGATATTTCACCACCTCTACTGCTCCTGCAGCACCACTAACTGCTCAATTCCTTCCTTTGTCTCATTGCAGGAGAAACTAGCTCTCACCTCAGCTGAGAGGCCCAACACAGGCAAGCCTATAACCGGGCAGAAGATTCTCAGCAGGCCTGAGAGGAGTCAGTACTCAGTTCCAACTTTTTATCCAAAAATCAAAAAAGAAACCAGATACTGGCATTCATTGTCAACCTAATAACCACCATATGCTCTACAGGATAAAGTAATTTTGCAGCCATGTGGCATGAGTCATCCTTTGCTGTCCTGAGCTGCTCTTTATCTCTGACATTACTGATATATTATTTGTCCAACTGGGATGTGAAAGGAATAGAAAACATTATTAACTACCTACTGTGCGAGAGGAACACAATATTTTCCAAGAACCAATCCTAAACATTTTTTTAATTGTTTCGACCAGATTGCCTCTCTGGAAAGACATAACATCTGTGAAAAATGTCAAGGGAAATTTGTGTGTACATGTTCCTTTTTTAAATTGCTCTGTTCAGGTTGGTGCACAGCCCACTGCTCACATCTTAGAGTATGGGCATCTTTTAAGTGACAGGAGCTACAAAATATTTATTACTTTAATAATCTTTTTTTAAGAAATATTTTTTGAGCTGTGTTGGAATAACAAGAACAGGTAATACTTGGCAACAGTATAACACAGTAATGTGATAAGAAGAACAAGGTACTTAGTAACTGTCAAGCACATGGTAACATAAACACATTGCCCTCTCGATAAATGAATGTCCTTTCAATATTGCAAATAATGTACACAGTGTGATATTATAGAGGCTCTTTTATGATGAATGATTGCACAATTTAAACTTGACTTCACTAATAGGTTAACATGGGACTTGTAAAGCTATAGTGAGGTTGGATACTGTCGTTGCTCTTGGTGATCCAGTTTTTATAGATCCCACAATCATTATCATTGTCCTATTTGATGTCAATATTTTATAATAAGAAAAGATATGAAAGAGAGAAGCATACTTTGCATTAGACTACAATTTCTGCTTTCAAAGAGCAATTGACCAATCTGCAATGAATGTTAGCCTTGAAAAATTCATTGAAGGATGAAATTAAAGAGGTAGTGAAATACAACTTGCATTGTTTTAAAAATGATGGGGTCATTTTCACTTGCTCTCAGTAAGTTGGACTGTAACTGATTTAAAGTGGTACCTACTGTCTGGTTTGCGCTTGAGTGTTGGTTGCTGCCATAATAATTGGGTTAGGGCCTGTGTGCACCACCAGCATTATCCAATTAAAAGTCGATTAATCTCAGTAAAACTTATTGCAATTTTGGACCAGTTTGTGAGGACTACAGCTGATGTCAGGGTCTGTGCAGAAAGAAGGGCATGGCCACAAACAGGCTGGGCAGAATCTAGGATTCTTGCAAAAGACTGGGAATTCAACAGTGACCACATCAATTCTGATGTGCACTAGACACACATCTCAACTTTTCAGAAGGGCAAAACCTGTAGATCTCCCATGAGACAGTAACTATTTGCTGCTGCCTGATACAGTCTAAGCTGGTGCCTAGCATGTGAGGGCATGCTTTTGTCAGTGGGCATTAATGTTATGTCCTGAATGCCATTACTTTCAGGTATTTCTTGCAGCAGGTGACATGGCTGGTCATTCATTGCAGTATCTGGTAGCACGTGACAAATAGCTTACTTTGAAAAACCATTGTGACCCTTCCTAACAGCACGATTTAGCCCACATGGCTCACCACCATCTTCTCAAGGGCAGTTCGGGACAGGGCACACATGATGACCTCACCAGTGACATCCACATCCAACAGAAAATGAATTTAAAAAACAGTTAGTGGGTTTAATATGAGCACTAAAGGAAGAACTCGAGGACCTTGGGCTCACCCGAGAGAATGAGATCTTTCAGGACAGGACCTTCAGCGAGGTTATTACACTGACCATACCAGAAGAGAGCAGAAGAGAGAAGACGATGAGGAAGGCAGAGAGGAGACAGGTGCAAGAGCCAGGGGGGGAAATACCTGTCAGGAACAAGTTGAATCTTTTGGAAACAGTAGAGACAGATGATACTGCCAGTCGCGTGGCAGTCAGGTCTGTCAATCAAACGTTGGCGCAGAGGCAGAGCCGAGGAGTCAGACATCGCACAGAGCCGTGGTAATAGGGGACTCCATAGTGAGAGGAACTGACCGGGGTTTCTGTGGTAACAGGCGGGATTTAAGGATGGTGTATTGCCTTCCTGGTGCCAGGGTTAAGGATATTGCAGACAGAGTGCAGGAAATCCTCAAGGGCGAAGGTGAAGAGCCAGAGGTGGTGATACACGTCGGCACAAACAATGTCGGGAAGAAGAGGAGGAACATACTACAGCGGGACTTCGGAGAACTAGGAAGAAGGCTGAAAAGCAGGACGTCCAGGGTGGTTATCTCTGGTTTGCTTCCAGTTCCTCGGGCTGGTGAGGCCAGAAACAGGGAGATAATGGACTTGAGCGTGTGGTTGGGGAACTGGTGCAGGAAGCAAGGATTTAAATTCTTGGATCACTGGGGTATGTTTTGTGGTAAGCATAAATTATACAA